>NW_019394220.1:0-77197 GCF_000648675.2 Cimex lectularius
AGGAGTGGTATGACTCTAACCGATCACTGGCATCTGAGAAAACATCTACACAACATGGGTGTACACAGCGATGATCCCATTTGGAGATTATATAACGAGGAGGAGGAAACAACCACTCATATCATCTTCGAATGCGAAACAACAGCTCAATGGAGATTTAACCTAACGTACTGAAAAAACTTAGGGAATCAAATTGCAGCAGCGACAGTCAATGATCTGATACTTCTAAGAAGACGGATTGAGTCTATTGCACTGAACTAAGGAACTAGGAAGGTACAAGAAGCCAGAAGGCTGCAGTGCCTGGGGACAGCAACCCCCCCCCCCCTAGTATCCTTCTTCACCATACCATACCATACAATTCTCTGAAATGGGCATTTTTGTACAGTACTTTTCCCTTGATGTTCATCTTTCACCATTATTTGAAAAATGTTGTTCTCGTAGGCTTCTCATGAGGAGAAAATAAATGCTTAAACAACTTACCTTGGCCATTGTGAAAAACTGTAGCAATAAAGGAAAGCAGGAGCGTCCAACGGATGCTTATTGCCATCACAGGTCTAATGCACTTTCTACTCCATGGAACACCTGAAAAAAGAATGGAATATAATTAAATTTCGAACAATATCTCGAGTAAATTTAAATTCTTTATTATCGGGTGGATTTTAAGTCGGGGCTGATTGGACAAAATATTTATCAAGAGAGCGGTGAAACCGTTGGTCTCCTGTGTAGACACCACTGGAAAACAGACAGATTTAGGGATGGCAACATTGTCATAGTAGATTATGAGTGAAAATTTGCTTGGGAGTGTAAATGAGATATGGACGGACTTTCAATGATCTTCATTTTCGAAATTCTTCACCAATCTGCTATACATGACATGGCTGCAGCTCATGCTGTAAGAGCTGGGTCTGAGGAAAAATACCGCTGTATCCTTGGCAAAGGATACAAGGAACATTGGTAGATTTATTTGGGACAGCTTTATACCAGACAGCAGTAGGAGTAATCTGAGCTTTCTCGGACACGAAAAACCGCTCTAAAAATATTTTACAAAACGGTATATTTCTGATTCAAGAATGTGTATTTGTCACCTTGTCTTTCACGAATTTGAACAAAGAAGGTTACAAATGGAGATTTGATTAAATTTCCACCCCGCATACAATGAATAATGCGGGCTGTTTTCAACTTCGCGTTGAACTCGGACGGCCGCGAAGTGAGTGGATCCGCGCAGCCTCGCCCCTATATTCGTGTTAATTAATCGCTGAGGACGAGGACCCGTCCCACACCCGGCTTTGACAATCACGAAATTCGGATACTTCTACTTCAAACAATAACGAACTTGCCGATGATGGGGTGGGGGCCTCTCCTTTGCTCCAATTTCTCAAGTTAGACAAAAATTAAATTAACACTCGTTAGTGCAGCAAAAAAAAAAATTATTCACCTTACGGTCCAAAACTAACTAAAGCACACAATACATAGTGTATTACGAACAAATTAAAATTTCACTTATTTATTAAAAAAATATGACAATTCCTCGAACATTTTTCCAATTTTTTGAAAATTCCATAAGAAACTCTACCCATCTCTCACACCCCCTCTCCCACACACTCTATTCATAAATATTTGCTTAAAATTATACGCACTAAGCAACCGAACAATCTATTTGTTAAATAAAAGAGAAAAATTAAAACATTAAACTTAAGGTTTTTAGTTGAGATAAAAAAGTCAGGTCACGAGCGGGATTCGAACCCACGATCTTCGGCTTGATACGCCGCTGCTCTACCACTTGCGCTATCGTGACCTCGATTCACTCGGACACTAACTTCCCATCTCAACCACACCTTTTGAATTGTCCCTCCTTTTTGCCATTTTTCAACTAAAAACCTTAATTAATTGAAGGTTTTAATTGGTCAAGCGGGCCACGAAACTAGTGAAATCAAACATAAGACAAAACAAAATATTTGAAATTCCAATTCATAGAACTAGAAAATACTCAACTCTTTCTTGATTACCAGCATAAAATTGTCTAATAATGTTTCAAATAGTATTTACATTAAGGACAGATTTCTAGTTTTCGTACTTTCAAAAGAAAATATCTGAAACATCTGACACACACACACATAATTATGTGTTATATATATATAAAACAAACACATAAAAAATACAACTCGTGTCCGAAAGCATCGAAGTAACGATAGCTCACTTGGTAGAGTAGCGGCGTATCAAGCCGAAGGTCGTGGGTTCGAATCCCGCTCGTGACACTGACTTTTTATCTCAACCAAGACCTTATATTGAAAGAATAATTAATTGATTTAAAGAAGAAATTTCGTCGATTGACCAGGAAAACGTAAATGGATATAAAAAACACATAATATCTTATAAATTAATAAACCGAAAGAATTTTACAACGTGAAATATTTAATAAAAAATGTGTAAAACATTTTTTGTATTCTATTCGTAACATAAATTGTAAAGACCAAAAGGGCTTGCATAAATTGTATATGTAATGTAAAATGTACAACATAGCTAACGTTAAGTGGAAAAAAGCTCCACGAGACTTGACATGGTTAAGTAAAACTATTTATTTATTCTTTTTATCTACGGTTTTTGGTTGAGATAAAAAATTACCTTAGATAATAAGAATATTTATTTAGAATAATTAATATCGTCGATTATGGCCACTATGCAAATATGGATTTAGTTAATTAAGTTAGATAAAACGTTTAATGAAGCAATCGTTTTCTCTTTCTCTCTTACTCACTCTACTCACTCATCTATCTATCTCTCTCTCTTTCTATCTCTAAGCTATCTCTCTATCTCTCTATCTCTCTCTTTTTCTTTCTCTAATCTATTTATCCTTCTTTACCTTTTCTCTCACGATCTCTATCCCTCAAATCTCTCTCACCCTCTCACACTCTCTCTCTCTCTCTTACTCAATCTGTTTCTCTCTCTTCGTCTCTTTCTTCTCTTTCTCTCTCTCTCTCTCTCACCTAACCTATCTATATATATTCTCTTTCTCTCTCTCTCCAGATCACTCTCTCTCTCTTTTTCCCCTAACCTATATATTTTTCTTTCTCTCACGATTTCTCTCCTTCAAATCTGTCTCTCTCTCTCTCTCTCTCTCTCTCTCTCTCTCACCAAACCTATCTATATATATTCTCTTTCTCTCTCTCAAGATCTCTCTTTCTCCCCTAACCTGTATATTTTTCGGTCTCTCACAATTTCTCTCCCTCAAATCTGTCTCTCTCTCTCTCTCTCTCTCTCTCTCTTTCTCTCTCTCTCTCTCTCTCTCTCTCTCTCTCTTAGTCAATCTATTTCTCTCTCGTCGTCTCTTTCTTCTCTTTTTTCTCTCTCTCATCTATTTATCAATCTATACATTATCTCTCACGATCTCTATCCCTGAAATCTCTCTCACTCTCTCTCTCTCTCTCTCTCTATCTATCTATCTATCTATCTCTAAGCTATCTCTCTCTCTCTTTCTTTATCTAATCTATTTATCCTTGTATACCTTTTCTCTCACGATCTTTATCCCTCAAATCTCTCTCTCTCTCTCTCTCTCTCTCTCTCTCTCTCTCTCTCTCTTTCTCTTTCTCTCTTACTCAATCTGTTTCTCTCTCTTCGTCTCTTTCTTCTCTTTTCTCTCTCTCTCTCTCTCTTATTCAATCTGTTTCTCTCTCTTCGTCTCTTTCTACTCTTTTCTCTCTCTCTCTCTCTCTTTGATTTTATAAAATTATAAACTATAAAATTACCACAAATACAAATTTTTGTTTATTAAATCTCGTACGATGTTGGTTCAATTTGTTTACAGCAGAGACTTGCTAGGAAAAGCTAAAATTGTTCTGGGAGGGGGGATGGAAAAATGTTATACGTCCAGTACATTTTCCTTCTGTGATTCCCTCCAAGGTGGTACAAATGAGGCAAGTCCTAAGATTAATAATGCAGCTATCCTCGGCCGGGGGCGGTGGGCGTACGAGTGCCGCATTGAGCAAAATCAATGCCCCCCTCGTGGCCGGAGGCGGGGGCCTGCCTCGCTGTTTCTCGCCGAGCGGGAACAAGTCGTTGTTGGCCGGTTGTCGGGGGAGATTGTACACAATTTCCACCCTGGAGACCCACAGGGTAGACAAAGAATGTTGGCCAACCGGAATAAATTTATATTAAAATAATTCGACAAACTTATTTTATACTATGGATGAAGAACAAACTATTTTATTAAAATAAGTCAATATTAATACAACAGAAGTCAACATTTTCAACTAACATTTTCCGTAGCAAATCCATTAAAATAAATGAAAAACTCCGTTAAAACTTTAGTTCCACAAGTCGTCGACCAAATTGAGACAAATTGAGGTTTACTATGTAAGAGCATAACTCAAATTAATAAAGCACTAAAACTTCGGTTTTTCGAATTCAGTAAGAACATTTGTCTCTGGAAACCGGTCCATACGACACGACAGTTTTGCCCCATTACTGTAATTTTTGTTGTAGAAGTTTGGTCGTATTTTATATTAAATGGCATTAATAAAACTGCAGAGTACAAACCCAAAATTATGCTAATGGATAAAGAGAAATTTGTTAAATCGATTTAAACCAAAACACACAGCCTTTGATAAGAAGGTAAGATTATTTGCTGGAATTTTGTTGTGTAAAGTTTTTAGAACAATTGTTGAAGGGTACATGTGTCAGGAGAATACAATGAGCTATAACAGGGCCACAGTTAGAGGATATGTCAGTCTCTCCAATGTCCTAGGGTGGGAAATGAAATTAGCAGAATATATTGAAAACAGTAATGGACCGAGGACGTTGCCCTAAAGACCGCCCGCGTTTAACTGTACAAAACAGCGCAAGAGGATCCAACTCATAGTCTATTGAGCTTTTCGGACAGATAGGACTTAACTTGGTCTCGCCTAAACCCAAATTGATGGTAGAGAATTATATTAGAATTTGTTGGTTGTCAATTGCAGGAATTGATTCAAACTGATAGGGCAGAAGGTATTGGGAAAGTAGTGTTTTGTTGGATTTAGACATGGGGTTAACCATGGAAAACTTCATAGCGTGGAGAAGTGTGAAAGAAGAAGAACCCATGTGTCAGACTCGATCGAGAGCCAGTTCGAAAATTTTATTTTATTTTATTTTTACAGGGTCGTATTAAATAAACCAAATAATGCACTTTATAAATTAGATCAAGCACATATTACATTGGACAAAGCAATTTGGATTCGTTATGAGAACTCTTTAAAACCCTCAAATTCCAAATTTCATATAGAAAATAGGCATTTTTTGACTAAATTCGGCGTGGACAATTAATTTTTTATGATGATACCCTGTTTTCGACTTAAAAATTGATTGGCTGGATTTTATCCAACCGCACGTTATTACACCCATTAGAAAGGGTGCGTTTTCTTCTTTCAACTTTTTTCATAATGTTTAGTTTTTATGTTAGTATAGTGAGAAAAATAAGAATGAAATCAACGAAAACCTATCAAACGTTTTATGTTATTTCTCCAGATATTATTTATTAGGCCAGGGTTAAGCCATTATGTGAGGTAGCCCTGTCAAGTTTCCTCTACATCGATCAGTCCAGCCTTTATCCATTATCTTTGTGATTTTTGAAAAAGATCACAAATTTGGAAGGCGAAAAATTAGAGAATAAAAAAGTTATTTTTGATTACAAAAAAATTATTCAGGGTACAAAAAATGCCTATTTTCTATATGAAATTTGGAATTTGAGGGTTTTAAAGAGTTCTCATAACGAATCCAAATTGCTTTTTCCAATAAATATGTAATTATAAAGTGCATTGTTTGGTTTGTTTAATACGACCCTGTAAAAATAAAATAAAATAAAATTTTCTTTTACGAGGGAGAGAAAAAGAATATAAACATTTTTCGTGCTAAATAAACATTTTAACCCTCTTTATTACCTATTGAAATATAACATATATTTATTCAGAAATCGTGAGATGCGGTTTGGTGTTATGTAGGTTGCAGAAAATATTTTATTTATCCTGACAACGTTTTGATCTTTATTGAGATCATCTTCAGAACTCAAAGTGTTTGTTTTCTGCGTAAGTGTGCCATTCTTGCGTGTCGTGTTGAGAGTGCAAGAATGGCACACTTATGCAGAAAACAAACACTTAGAGCCTGAAGATGATCTCAATGAAGATCGAAACGTTGGCAGGATAAAGAAAATGGTTTTCTGAAACCTACATCACACCAGACCGCATCTCACGATTTCTAAATAATTATCGACTAACGGTGACTAATCACCACACATATAATATATATTTAATTTGTGACCAAGGGACGCAAAGAATTAAGGCTTCTCACTCTACGGATGGCTAGTTAAAAAGACAACGTTTAATAGTCAAATGTCGTGATGTTACCCTGCCAAATAGTGTTCACGAACGTTATTGATGAGCCTGTCGTTCTTCCTTGCCATTGCGTGAGACATAAAATGTAGGTAGGAGTTCGGATCTCGAAGAATCACTTCGCTCAAAACGATATATACTTAGATGATATAAGAGATCTATGCGCATAATATCAAAACGCCTACAAGACTCAAAACACATGCTTTTAAATACGTCACACCCCGAGAAAAACAACAAAAACTCAATGTTTTTAGTGCAAAATTAACATAAAGGAAATGCTAAACTTAAACGGAGTAAAGCAGTACAATATTTGTCGTTTTGGATGTTGGTTTACTTTCCCTGAATTTAAATACGCAAGACATTACTATGAACATGTGCTCGTCAGAAGAGGTACAAGGTAGACTACTTTAAGGAAGTGCAGTTGATCTTTATTATGTCCTTGTCTGCCACTCCTTGTCTTTAGATGAAAATGATCTTTTTAAATTTATAAGCATTCAAATTTTAATAAGTTTTCCTCTCGACAACAAACCTCTACAAAGACGTAGAAAGGTTTGGAATAAAGGAACAAGGTCAAATAGCTTGTGTAGAGGCTATATCCGCGAAAAAATTGGTTTTTCTTCCTAGGTTCTTAAAAAAATCAATTATGCAATTAGCAATTTTGGCTTCACATACTCCAGAAAGTGCATAAGGTATAGACTTTAGTCACGTAACAGCTGAATTTCGCGTAGTTTAAGTTTTTTCTCCCTGTGGGCACTGGTGTAGAGATAGTCTCCCAGTCTTCACCTAAACCTATACGATACGATCTGTTGAATTGACCCTTCTATATTTCCATATCTCAGAAAGTGCACAACCTTTAAGGTAATGGTTTTGAATATGTTGGACATTGTTTATGAGGTAGTGTTCAGAAGCAGTAAGCAAGTCACTTGAGGAGGTTCTGTATAAGCTTTATTGTACGTATCTTTTTAATTCCTTTGGGTTGTGATTGATTTGTTTACGTCAGTTTATACGTATTCAAATTTAGAAAAATTTAAAAATAATATATATATGAAAACATTAGTGAATTTTCTTAAAAAGAAAACCTTTCTCTCAACTTAAAACCTTAATTAATTGAATGGTATTAACTGGTCAAGCGGACCAGCGAAAATAGTGAATTTAATGAATTAAAATGAAGTATACTTCACTATAGCTCTCCGTGGCCATTTCATTTGTCGCTGAGAATCAAATAGATTACACGACATTTGAAAAATGACAAAAAGGAAGGGAAATTCAAAAGGTGGGTTTGAGATGGGAAGTTAGTGCCCGAGTGGATCGAAGTCACGATAGCTCAAGTGGTAGAGTAGCGGCGTATCAAGCCGAAGGTCGTGGGTTCGAATCCCGCTCGTGACACTGACCTTTTTATCTCAACTTAAAACCTTAATTAATGGAATGATATTAATTGGTCAAGCGGACCATGAAAAATAGTGAATTTCTTAAAAAGATTGAAGGAAGAATGTAGGTACTATAGCTACTACATAAGCTTGACTCTGTGAAAAGTTTAGGTTTTTTTCTTCCTTGAGTCACTACCTCCACCTTTTCCACTACGACCTTAGATCCAGGAAAATGCATTACCCTTATGATAGGTGAGCTTTATCCGTGGTTACTGATTGCTTATCCCCTCAGGCGTTGGTCCTTCCTAAGGAGTTGTACAGTAGTTTCTGGGCAACTGATTTGAAGACACTTAAGTTCACTTAAGACATATTCCGATTCTCTGCTGTTAGACGGCAGATTCAACAGGTTTCCTTCTCAGTTTTTGTCATTTTTAAGTTGGTAGTTCAATTCGCAATGGCCAGTAAAATGGCCTATTGTTTTTCTAAATTTTTGCCTGCCTTTACCTAAAGAAGTAGCACAAGAAATTAAACATTTACCTGCTAAAAAGACTCCAGGATATGACCTTATCACTAAAGAAATAGTAAAACAATTGCCAAAAAAGGGTATAGTTAAACTAACATTCTATTTAATGCTGCAATCAGACTGAAATATGTTCCCAGCATCTGGAAATTCGCAGAAGTCATTATGATAAAAAAAACGGGAAAATACCAATATCGCTACTACCGACAGTGTCTAAACTCTTCGAAAAGTTATTTTATAAGTTAAATGAATAAAACCCATTGTAGAAAAACAAAAAATCATTCCTGACCACCAATTTGGATTCCGAACAAGACATTCAACAATAGACCAAATTCACTGAGTAACGGACGTAATAGAAAAATCTCTTGAAGGAAACAAATTTGTTCTGCTTTCTTCCTTGATGTCTCACAAGCTTTTGACAAGGTCTGGCACGAAGGACTTATCAATAAACTAAAAGGTATGCTATCAAAGCAGTATATCGATATTATCAGTTCCTACCTAACTGACAGACTGTTTGAGTCAAACAAGAAGATCGATATTCAAAATTAAAAACAAAAATGCAGGAGTGCCACAAGGTAGCATATTAGGTCCACTGCTTTACTTGTTACACTAGTGATTTTCCGAAAATAGGTGGAGTTAAAATTGCAACGTTTGCAGATGACACAGCGGTGATATCACTAGGACCGATTCACCCATGCAACCAACATCCTCCAAAATGCATGTAATAAGATAAACGAATGGACAAAAAAGTGGAAAATCAAACTAAATCAGCATAAATCAGTTCATCTAATCTTTACAAACAAAAACGTGGACCATGTTCCGTGGCTCACAATTGATGAAACTACTATACCATACAGCAATACAGCTAAATATCTGGGAATGACCTTAGATGCCAAGCTGAGATGGAAAGAACACGTGAAGACAAAAAAGGAGAGAAATAGGTTTAAGGTACTATACCGGTTGATAGGACGTGGCTCCAATCGTCCTATACAAAATAAAATATTATTATATAAACAAATCATAAAGCCTATGTGGACATATCGTATCCAACTATGGGGTTGTACCAAACACAGCAATATCAAAATCATACAAACACACCAAAATAAAATCTTAAGTAACATGGTCAATTCACCTTGGTATATAAGGAATAAGAACTTACATAGGGATCTTAAGATCCCTGAAGTCACGGCGGAAGTACAAAGATTTTCCGCCAAACACCAGGCTCGCCTCAGCCAGCACGAGAATGTGGAAGCGACCAAACTCTTACATAACCGAAACATGGTCAGAAAAGAACAAAGTCATATGAACTTGTGCAGTTAAAAATGAATAGTGAATAGTGAAATGTAAATCTTATTGTACCAATGGATTTATAAGAATGTAAACATTTATTTATTCTATAATATTATTGTAAAATTAATGGTTGGTCTAATAAGACCAGTTTTAATAAATAAATTTAATTAATTAAAAGTGCCTGCCGAGAGAAAGATCGATTTTTTTCTGGTTGAGATGTTGAGAAACTCCTCCGATTATTTTGCTCTTCGTGTATTCATTATTTTGTTGTCCTGCTTTTAGCTTTTTTTGGAATATGCCGATTTGCGATTCTGGTCCAAAACGGTCCATTTGTCAGCCTGGTCGTTACCTTCAATCATCTAGAATATACTTCAGGGTTACCTAATTTTGTTTTCCAAAGAATTGAAGATATCTTCGGCAGACCTTCAGTTGAAGGTGGAGAAGTCTAAAACCTTTCAAATCTTGACGGGTGTATGGCTATATGAAAATATAGATCACTCAAATGTTTAAATAGATGGTGTGAGATCAAAAGGGTTCGCAAAGTCAAAAGTTAGTCCTTTGACTACTGCCCATACTTAAACCTTATTTGTATATCGTTCTATATATCTAATAAATCCTCTTTATAAGTCTCTTACAAATTACAAGAAGTCTAATAAACCATTAGCTTAATATTGACCTATTAATTATTTGTTGTCAATTTAAACGGAGAAGCAAACAAATTGGCGATTACAATCATGAATATGCCAGTGAATAATGGGTGTTTTTAGAATTGTCCCCAGTCGACTGGGTGACTGTTAATGGGTCCCTTTTCATTCCGGCCCGTTTCAACTTGCTTTTAAATGGGTCAAGTGGGAATGCAGCCAGTTAAAACCTATGTTTGCAACATGAGTTATGCGTTCTGGCCAGGACCAATTAACAACGTGAGAAGTATGTCCGGGACCGAACCGGAGTCGCTTTGTCCGGGATTGAAAACGCGGATTATTTCCGTTCATGTCCCCAGGCGATATTTCCACCTCTATTCATGGGGTTCGTGGCAATTTTTACCCCCCTTGTGATATCTGGTCGATCGGTCTGTCAGTCGGTGAACTTTCGTCAACTGCTTAATCATTTCTGATCGCCTTTGGATCCGCCTAGCTCCGCCTGTTCGTGACCAGGTGCTGTTGGGCTGCACGCCATCAACACTTGGATCTATGTGCTAAATTGCTCAATTTCTGCGAAATTCGGGTTCTTCGTATAAAGGAAAGACGCGAGACAAAGCGAACCCACGTACTATCATGTTTATCACATCAACTGCATAACAGCACATACTGCTCGATTTGAAATTGCCTTTTGCTTTATTTTTTTTTAATAAATTCCTACAACTAGTCGAACATTATTGCGAACAAATTCAATCCAAGGATATCAGTGAAACTTCTGAGTCTCATCCGAGACTGTCGGTCTAATTCTCGAGGAGGTTGGGCTTGCTGCGATGCCACGTCACGTTCTTCTATAATTATTTCATTTATATGCTGTACAATTCAAATTTACAATTTTCCATAGATACGGGTTGTAATAAAGTTTTATTGTCAGATAGAGGGGAATTAATGCATAAATTGTCAATCAACTAATTCGAGATTACGTCTTGTAATTGGTAATCCTTGTTTCGTACCTAAGTAGGTTTGACGGTTACGAAACCGTTAAATGAAGTTAACGAAAGCACATAAACGAGGCCGAATTAATTAAATAAGGCTCAGTTCCCAGTTTGTATATTCCACAAAGGGCCAATTGGCAAACTGCGTTAATCCTAATTTGATTTTGGGATAATGGAAGCAAGTTTACGATTTGGACCTCGGCGGAACTGGGACAGGTTTTATCGCCTCTTTTATCCCAGGTCTCGGTGACGATTTCACCTAATTCTCCATGGGGTGGGAAAGAAGGAAAAGGTAGAAGGGGCTGTTTCGACCCATTCGATAAACCGGGTCGCTGTTTCTACTTTATTTCCGTATCGTTATCACCGAACGGTTATCACTGAAGCCAACGGGATAGAACTCATCTTGTCCTTATTGAAAACAGAATTACCCCTTTTCGAATTTTTTCACCTGGAAATGGCAACGGCTATGTATTTCTAATATCCACTGATTATCAACTTGATAAGATTTTTATCGAATTTCTTATATTTCTACCGCAGATTTTTTTTCTGTTTGTAGTGGCTCTCTCTTTCTCATTAGCTATCTAATCTGTCTTATAATTTCCACTCACTCTCTCTCTTTCTCGCTCTGTATTTCTCTCTCTCTCTCTCTCTCTCTCTCTCTCTCTCTCTCTTTCTCTCTCTCTCTCTCTTTCTCATCCCTTCCAATCAGTCTTTATAGAAATATATATTTTTTAATTTGTTTCACTCTCTCCCTTTTTCCTTCTGTTTTTAATGCTTGTTCATGTAACCTGAAACTATGGGGACTACGAGAAGCGTAGAAAAATATTGTTGTAACATATCCTATTGTATCATATCTAAATGAAAACCGTAATTATACATAAACAAGTATGATGTCCATAATATTCAAATGTTTAATGTTTTAATGTTTAATAACAATTTTCAAGAATCTTCGGAATGCTATGAAACTGTGAAACGACAGGGTGGGCGACGATGAGAGAAAATGACCAAAACCTCATTGTACGTGAAATGTAAATGA
Organism: Cimex lectularius; assembly: GCF_000648675.2. Lineage (NCBI taxonomy): Eukaryota > Metazoa > Arthropoda > Insecta > Hemiptera > Cimicidae > Cimex > Cimex lectularius. The sequence continues at coordinate 12,203 of NW_019394220.1, forward strand.
TTCATGAATGTAATGAATCATTTATGGTAAAAGGTTGCCAATTTTAAATAACACCCGGGCGTATTTCATCGTATGGCAACAACGCCTGAGTGGGTTTGTTGGTTTTACTCAAATGGCAAGCCGAAATGAAAATGCTTTTCTGTTTAAAATGTAAATTTTATTATATAAACATCTCAAAATATACACACATTTAAATCGATGAATAAAAATTTAAATTCAGAACCCAGGAATGCACGTCACAAAACCACCTGCGACTTAATCTCCGAGAATGTGCCGGATACTATACGGATTAATAGATTCAAACTAAAATATAGTTTACAGTTGACTATACGTGGGACTGGATAAGCCTTTGGATGTATGGTATCTTTTGGTCGGAGAAGATAGGATAGTTGATGAGTAGTAAATGTCATATTGGAGGTTTTTATGTGCAGCTACTTATGCCCACAGACGTTTCGATATTATTCTCAAATAAAACTGTTTGATGTCCGTTTTAAAGCCAGGAACACACTTACCCGACGCCTTGCCACGTTTTGGTGGGGTGTGCTCATCTATCCGACGCAAGCACACGTCGCGTACAGTCCACGTACGCATCATCAGGTATGTACAAAACGTTGGAAAGACAGAACAACCAAGCGTTCTTAACAACTTTCAAACTTACCACCCCAAAATCCTACGTAAAGCGGGGAACACACCCGATGCAACGCTATGCGACGCTACCAGATGCTACCAGACACCTTGTCCCGTTTTGGTAGGGTGCCTAGACGTCAAGCGCGCGCCACATATAGTCAACAGCGTGCATCACAAATCACTATCAAAATCGCAAGGCATCTTTTGTTCTTAATGCACTATTTTGTAAGCAAAACTTGTAATAAATGGTTAGTTAAATTTTATGAGCATAACTATATAATAAATTGTTTGTTAAACTTAATTGTTTTAATAAAGTTACTCCTAAAGCCGTGAATACACTTACCCGATGCTACGCCATGCGACGCTACCCGAAGCAAATCCAAAGTCCATTTTTCCATAAGACTGTATTAATCCCCCCCCCCAGATGCCGCGCAACGCTACCCTACTCTACGTTACGCGATCCCCCTGTCCAGATTATCGTCTGATAGCATCGTGTACAGTCGAAGAAAAAACTCTGGAAACTCGTATTTTTATTAAAAACTACATGTATTATTGTCGTTAATTATGATGGTTAGGCCGAAAATTTATCAAATCACAGGAATATTTATTACAAGATAGTTCTCATAAAATTTAACAGACAATATTACACGGTTTTGCTCAGAAAATTTAACTAACAATTTATTTCATGGTTTTTCCCATAAAATTACACCATTTTCTTCGAGTAGCGTCAGAACAGGACACTCATATTTTTTGTAGTTTATTTCAAATTATGTAGGTATTTTTGTCAACATATTAATTACAACATACTTATTTTAATATAAACCAAATTAACCGAGATCAAAAATTCATTAGTTTTTATTTTAAACAAATTAATTTTAATGGTTTGGCAGAAAATTTATCAAAACACAGGACTAATTTATTACAAGATTGTTCTCGTAAAATTTAACTAACAATTTATTACACGGTTTTCCTCATTAAATTTAACTAACACATTATTTCTTGGTTTTTCTCACAAAATTACACCATTTCCTTCTCGTAGCGTCAGAACAGGACACTCATTTTTTTGTAGTTTATTTCAAACTATGTAGGTGTTTTTTTCGTTATATTAATTACAACATACTTATTTTAATATAAACCAAATTAACCGAGATCAAAAATGCATGATATACATTATAAACATTATTTGATTATGATGGTTAGGCAGAAAATTGATCAAAAAACAGGAATATTTATTACAAGATTGTTCTCATAAAATTTAACGGACAATTTATTACACGGTTTTGCTCATAAAATTTAACTAGCACTTTATTTCATGGTTTTTCTCATAAAATTACACGATTTTCTTCGGTAGCTTCAGAACAGGACACTCATATTTTTGTAGTTTATTTCAAACTATGTATGTATTTTTGTCGTTATATTAATTACAACAGTCTTATTGTAATGTAACCAAATTAAACTATACCAAAAATTCATGATATAAATTATAAAAATTATTTAATTATGATGCGTAGACAGAAAATTTATCAAAATACATGAATAATTTAAGATTGTTCTCTTAAAATTTAATTAACAATTTATTACACTGTTTTGCTCATAAAATTCAACTAACACTTTATTTCATGATTTTTCTCACAAAATTACACCATTTTCTTCGAGTAGCGTCAGAACAGGACATTCATATTTTTTGTAGTTTATTTCAAAGTATGTATGTATTTTTGTCGTTATATTAATTACAACATTCTTATTTTAACGTAAGCAAATAAACTAGATCAAAAATTCATGATATAAATTAGGATGGTTATGCAGACAATTTATCAAAACACCGGAATATCTTTATTGAATACAATTAAAATTAACTAACAATTTATTACATTGTTTTGCTGAAAATAATGCATTAAGAACAAAAGAGGCGTTGCGATTGTGACACTGATTTGTGATGCACGCTGTTGACTATATGTGGCGCGCGCTTGACGTCTAGGCACCCTACCAAAACTGGACAAGGTGTCTGGTAGCATCTGGTAGCGTCGCATAGCGTTGCATCGGGTGTGTTCCCCGCTTTACGTAGGATTTTGGGGTGGTAAGTTTGAAAGTTGTTAAGAACGCTTGGTTGTTCTGTCTTTCCAACGTTTTGTACATACCCGATGCGTTGGGTTCGATGTGGACCCAGATGTAGTTCAATATTAGTGATTGTTAATGATATGGGGGTGGTGTTAAAGTAGACACGAGGGAAGTTTTTTGTACGTTTTTTCAGTTTCCGGAGCTCGTGTTGTAGGATATGATGGGATTGAAAGGAGCGGGTATCGCATTATAAAACTTCTGGAATGATTACTTGTAATATATTTCAGAAAATAGCGTTAAACTTAAAAAGCGTGAAATTACGGCTTAAACGGTGTGTTGACTGGGTTTTTAGCAGTTTTCACCAGGTATTAACCCCTAAAAATAGTATTGCATGATCGCATGTCAAACGGGGAGAATTGCCCACTTATTGCAAAGGATGTAAACGCCGGGAAACTCAGTGAAATTAAGACCTTTCGAGATTTACGCAATTGGCGTTGGGATAAAACCAAGAGCCATTAGAGTGGTCGATAACGCTCCTGAGGGTTATAATGTACTATCAAGGCAATTCCAATCCTGTGGACGCTGGAGGAGGAAATGACGGCCCTGGAAATTGGAACGCTTTGCAATGAGCGAGTTATCTCCAAAAGGCCGATAGGAATCCCTTCAAGGGGCCTGATATCACCAATTTTCTCTTATGACGAAAGGATTTTTTTGTTTCCTTTAGGATCCGTACGCCCCGGGGGAATCTGTGAGCTTTGGGTTTAGGAAGCGGAAACACCAATTAGCCCATGATTCCATTGACCTCCCGGGGTCAAGGGGAATCAATTAAACGGAGGAAACGACGATGGATTATCCGGATAAGACGACCACGGCTACAAATTTGTACAACTAGCCTTAACATTTTCCGTTTATCGGCTCTGGGAATCTCGTCCGGTCGATGTGGCAGGTCCCACCCCTCGGCCGAACCGTGACTCATCGGACCGGAAACCGGAAACTGACCAGCGGTTAATCTGGGTTTTCACGCCGTCAAAATCTCCCATATTTACACCAGAAGCTATTGATTTGGCTGGGGGGATGAAACCTGCGAAAGCCTTTGTTTCTTCCGTGAAAAATGATATCGCTCAATTATCACAACACCATTCAATGCAATCCATAGTATCCCTAATGGGATCCACCCTTACGCTCATTTAAAAGAGTTATATACACCCCTCTAGAATATCACGTAACTATTCTTTCTTTTTCTTTTCTCTCTTGTAACGACAATACCCAATCATAAATCATCAAAACCTCTTTTCTTAAAGACCCGATGTTGTTAACTAACAATAACTAAGAAGTTTCATGCCATTCACTATAAAATAGTTAAACGAACTTCTTTAGCTCATAATCCATGTACTAATTTCATCTTAAAATAATTAAATTTTAATAATAAAATTCCTTTTCCAAACAATGACCCTGGCGTACATGCATAGGATGTAAGGTACACGCGAAACATTGCAACAAAGGAACTAAGACGGGCGAGAACAAGAGAAAAGCTCGGACACGCAACTCACGCTAACAAACGTACACCAGTATAATTTCAATAGGTCAAATTAATTATTTCCCATCTGCTTGCATGCCTGCTCTTTTCTTGCTTTCTTTTGGTTATTTACACATGTTGTTTTATGTGCGTAAATATACTTTTTGGGAGTTGTTTTGTTCAAATTTATAATTATTTGTTATGTGTGGTGAATAGTGACCGTTAGTCGATGATTATTCAGAAATCGTGAGATGCGGTCTGGTTTGCAGGTTTCAGAAAAACATTTTTTTTATAGTGCCAACGTTTCGATCTTTATTGAGATCATCTTCAGAGCCTGGGATTTACAAACATTGTTTAAATTTAACAAATAAATGTAGGATGTGGAAAAAAGTGAATTTGTACAATGCAAAATATTTTTTTATATTCAATCAAAGTAGAGTGCGTAGAAATACTTTGATTAAATATTTAAAAAAATATTTTGCATTGCATAAATTCACTTTTTTCCACATCCTGCATGCATTTGTTAAATTTACCAATGTTTGTAAATCCCAGGCCCTGAAGATGATCTCAATAAAGATCGAAACGTTGCCACGATAAAGAAAAGGTTTTTCTAAAACCTACATCACACCAGACGGCATCTCACGATTTCTGAATAATTATTTGTTATAAAAACTACAAATTTAAGATATTTAGATTTTAATACAATGCATGTAAACATTGGGGCGCAAAGAGAAGGAATGGAAGTGAATTAGAGGAATTCGAATAATATATCCTTTATACTTTACGAAGAACATTTAAATAATATACATAAATATGTGTAGAGTATGTATGAAGAAAAAATATAAATTACATGTTGGAAATAAGAGACTGAAAGACTTCTGACAGAAAGAGAGACGGATAGAAAAGTACATAGGGAAGAGAGATAGGAGACAATTAAAAAATTAGAAATTGAGACGAATAAACAGACAGAAAGATATGAGATAAGAGAAAGAATGATTGGAGGGATTGAAAAAGAATGAGGTAGACAACAAAAGGGTGAAAAATTCATAGGCCTGGGAATACAATTTAGTTGGGATTAGAAGAACGAGAGAGAGAAAGAACAACAAACAACACATATTGTCATTGTTAAAAATAAAAAAATGATAAGGAAGCCGGGGGAGAGAGATAGCGATAGATAGATAGAGAGAGAGAGAGAGAGAGAGAGAGAGAGAGAGAGAGAGTGAGAGAGAGAGAAAGATTATAAGATGAATAAAAAAATAACGAACTATACAAGAAAAAGGAGTTAAAAGTGAAGCAAAGGGAGAGAAGATAAAAACGGCATTCAGACAGATATGCACAGGTATGGAACGGAAGGCACAAGTAGAAGGACAGACATAGGCTCAAAAAGAGAGAAAGAAAAAGAGATAAAGTGATGAAAAAAATAAAAATTGATATAATAAGACGAGTTTGTTGCGCTAGTGATGATAATAATTCATCATCATAAGATGAATGGTAGAAAGCGAGAGAGTGAGAGAGAGAAACGGTAAATGAGAGAGAAAGAGAAATGGAATGAATGCCGAGAGAAAGTATGAAATAAACTCTGGAAAAAAGGCGGATGCCATAGAACAAGAACTGCGAAAGAAAAGAATAAAACAACAAATACTGTCATCATTCAAAATTTAAAAAAAATATGGAGAAAAGGTGTGAGGAAGAGAGAGATAGAGAAAGGGAGATGGGAGAGAAAGAGAAATGGAATTCACGAAAAAGAAGGATTGATAAAGAAGTTTTATAGAGATGATGTTGGATAGAAAAGGCACAGAGAGAGAAGAAAACAGAGAGAGGGAGAGAGAGAGAGAGAGAGAGAGAGAGAGAGAGAGAGAGAGAGAGAGAGAGAGAGAGAGGAGAGTGAGAGAGAGAGAGAGAGAGACAGACAGACAGAAAGAGAGGAGGGAGAGAGAGAGAGAAACTAACATGAATGTAATAACGCAATACCATGAGAAAAGTAATTGAAAAGAAAGCGATACCGAGCAAGAGAAAAAGAAAGAGATGGTAGCAAGAGATAAATAGAAAGATAAAAAACACCAAGATAAATATGCTAGGAAGATGAATTAAAATGTGAAGCAGAAGGAATAAAAATCGATAGATACATAGAAGTAGATAAAAGTGATAGGACAAAGATTAATCATTGATAAATTCTGTTACATGGCACACATTTTAGATAATAATATGTTCTGGGTTTCGCAACATCAGAGGTCATATCAATTCTCATTTGCAGGTGTTTTCTGGAAAAAAATTAAGTATTTTGCGACCACCGACCCCCCAGTAAGTTGCTCTTTGGTGCATCAGTAATTTTCTCATGTCAGTGTTTTAACATCGTCAGATAAGATTATCTGTTAATTTATCATAAACCCTTCGGCACTAATTGACTCTGTACGATTAAACGTTTAATTAGGAAAGGTGTAAATTGATTATAGAAGCCGGCGCCCGCCGCTTTTATTGCTCGTAAAGATATTTGTCCGGCCTGTGGAAGAGTGAGGCAATGTAAAATGGACAGGTTGACCTCTTAATCCCCTAAAATTTGCATAATCGCACCTGTGGGCGATCCAGTGCAGAGAATATAAATCGAGTATCCGGCCCCCTTTTTCCCTCCACGGGCATAATTGCGAATGAAAATTGGTGGATTCCTCCTTTTACCACGTTTAAGAGGGAATGGGTAAGTGGAAAAAGCCATTACACCCTTGAATACGATTTTTCCTTGTAAGCTTGAAACTGAACTTAATCTGACTTAAAAGCTTTATCGGATAAATTATAATGTAGAAACTACATAATAATTTGTTAATTCCCCCCCTCCAAAAAAAATCTGAGAATATATATATATATACAATAGTTGTACGTTTTGATTGAGGAAATAAATGAGATTAGATGGACCGGCGGATAATCGAGCTATGTACTTTAATACTTACAATTAAAAGATTGTTTTTAAACATATTATTTAAATAAATTATTATTACTTAACACTCATTCAATACATTGTATGAAGTAAAATCTATCGAAATTTTCTTGTACATCTTAAGATCAATTTTAGTTCAAATGTGTGGTGATTAGTGACCGTTAGTCGATGATTATTCAGAAATCGTGAGATGCGGTCTGGTGTGATGGAGGTTTCAGAAAAACTTTTTTTTTATCGTGCCAACGTTTCGATCTTTATTGAGATCATCTTCAGGGCCTGGGTTTTACAGACATTGTTCCCTTTAAAATCCAACGTATATAAACATAAAATAGGCACTTTCAACACGACACACAAGAATGGCAAAATTACACAGAAAACACACTCTGAGTGAGTAGAAATATTTTGAATGAATATAAAAAATATATTTTGCATTTATAAATTCACGTTTTTCCACATCCTACATGTATTTGTTAAATTTAAACAATGTCTGTAAATCCCAGGCCCTGAAGATGATCTCAATAAAGATCGAAACGTTGGCACGATAAAGAAAATGTTTTTCTGAAACCTACATCACACCAGACCGCATCTCACGATTTAGTTCGAATAGTTTACTCATGCTGTATTTTTTAAACACTTTTTTTTCAGAAATGACCCTTAATGTTGTTTTTTGTTTTTTCAAAGTTTATCAGTATAAAAGTTAAAACCCTTTCTTTATCAGCCCTCTAATTATGAGCCTCATGGGCCAGATAACTCCGGTCCTGTAATTTACAACTTTTTCCCAGTTTTATAAAGCTCGGACGTACAAATTAGTCTTCTTGAACTCTCACCAAATTATTCACCTCTTTCGGGGTCAAATTATTAATTATTTAATTTTTGTTTAAATGCATCAATTATGCTGAACAAAACCAATTCTCCAACCCCTCGACGGTTACTTTTTGTAAATGACTACAAAAATAATCAGTTGTAAACAACAAATCTGTGAGTAGAAATATCATTTACAAAAAGTGAATCTACATACTCAATTTCATCATTTATATTACCTTGTTGGTTATTTCTGAACTGGATTCTCAGCATTAAGCCTCCACCCCCTTTTAGATTAAAGATTGACGAGTATCCTACATTATTTATTTTGAAATGGGTAGAATTGCTATATTTTTCCTGCTTCTTTTACTAATAAAATCAATAACCCTCCCTTCATTTTATAATTCAAAAACAAAACTCTTTTCCTAAAGCATTTTACATTATAATAAACATACAATTTTTAACAAATACAACCAGAACATCCCAACCATTATTTTATGTTATTCCTAAAGGTTTTTCCTTGGTATGTGAAACATAAATTTACCATCAACGTTTTCCTTATTCCATGTCTAAAAATACAAAAACGTTTTTTACTCTTTCAATCCGGTTGACTTTATTTCACTTTTATATTCTACTTTTCTGTAATTTTATGATTCATTTCATTAGTTACAGCTAGTAATATTGAGTTGAAAATCTGATAAAATAACATATTAGTGGTTTACTTTGTTAAAATTGAGTTACACACGAATAAAATAAAAACAGTTAATTGTATAAAAAAGAGAAAAATTGAAGATACATGGACAGAGTGAAGAAATAGAAAGATTGAGAGATAAAGGAGGAGTTATATAGAGTGATAAATGAAATTGTTAGGTGAATAAACGAGTGAAAGGTACATAAAGAGAAATGGAGAAAATTAGAGTAAATGGAATAATAAACTGGTATAGTAGAACGAAAAACATTTCGAAAAACGCGAGAACTAGAAACAACAGATTCTCTAATGATTTAAAGAGAAAAAAGAACAATTATGCCAACATATGAGAGAGAAAGAGAAAAGAGAGTGAGTGAGAGAGAGAGAGAGAGAGAGAGAGAGAGAGAGTGAGAGAGAGAGAGATTGCTTATGTATTTAATATTTAATTATTTAAATTTCGTGAGTAGAATCTTCATTTACATAAAATGATTAACAGTTGTTATAATTTTAGACGACCAACAGCAGAAAAAGAGCGGGCTAGATAACAGATGAAATTGTTAGAAGAATGTACAAGCAAAACGCACAAAACTAGGGGGAAAAGAATAAGAGAAAGAGAGAGAGAGAGAGAGAGAGAGAGAGAGAGAGAGAGAGAGAGAGAGAGAGATTGAGATTAAGAGAGAAGGAGTGAGACCGTGAGTAGAACCTTCCATTACATAAAGTGATTAACAGTTGTTATAATTATAGAAGACCAATAGCAGAAAAAGAGCGGGCTAGATAACAGAAGAAATTGTTAGAAGAATGTACAAGCTAAGCCCACAAATTTAGGGGAAAAAGAGTAAGAGAGAGAGAGAGAGAGAGAGAGAGAGAGAGAGAGAGAGAGAGAGAGAGAGAGAGAGAGAGAGAGAGAGANGAGAAGGGGAGAGAGAGAGAAGAGAAGAAATACTGCAAGGGATAAAGATAGATGGCAAAACGTTAACATAAAGAGTGAGAGAGAAAAAATAAAGCAAGAGAAAGAGAGAGAGAGAGAGAGAGAGAGAGAGAGAGAGAGAGAGAGCGACTGAGTAATTGAATGAGAGAGTTATAGAGAAGAAAAAGAGGGAAGAAAGTGTTTGAGATGAAAGAGAAAAAGGAAAGGTATAGATAAAAGGAGGAGGATATTTATAAAGAAAGAAAAAAAGGAAGGGGTAGATGCTAGTACACCTACTACTACTACTACTACTACTACTACTAAATGTCTTTATTTTTTAATATTTATACAAAGTTTACATATCGGCCGAAAATTTCAGCAAGAAAGACGTTCCTCATGGTTTAAAACCGTCTTAGGGTAGTACACCTAGTGTGTCTACAATATAGACTGACATACCTAATTCTGAACAACTTAAACTTCCACTAGACACATCAGTGAAAAAAATCATATAGCGGCGACAACAAAATCAAAACAATCATACCGATTACTATTTCGCAATTTGAGTATACTTGCAAAACCGTTAAGTCTATATTAGGTCAATTTGAACCAAAAACGCCCAGAGACAGGTCGGGTAACTTTGAACCTCAACTCATTAAGAAAAATCAGACAAAATTATCAGAGGATATTGATAATAAAATCTTATCGTTATTTGCGATAGGTGCAAGTTATCTAAATATAGATAGATAACATGTTTTATTTACATTAAAGAGAAGCATTGCAGCATACAATATTAAAAGCATTTTACAGCATGGATGGTTATCCGTCTGCCGGAAGTTGGCTGTTATTTTTCAGGCGTGCAAAAAATAAAAAATAAAAATAAACTATTCAATAATAATGATAATAGAAAACTATAAGAAAAAACTAAATTATTAAAACTAGCTGATTTTAGGTACAACAAGTTAAACAATTATAACTCGGTATTGTATGCGTAGTTATATTGCCAGGCATGACGTGCATAGTGTGCTAGACCTTTCGACCTCTCAATATCCACGATATTTAACAGATCAAGCAACTGAGACCTGGAAAGCGATTTATACCCTAGATACGGAGCTCTGACTGTATGGGACACTGGGCAACAAAATGAAAGATGTCTTCCCTGGCTCTTAGGTGACAAAAAATTTCCGTCGTCTTCCTTCCTTGGCACAGAATTGAGGAACACTTGCTCGCAGCTGAGTTTAAGAAGCCATCGAAGAGTCGGAAGTTTCATAGAACCACTAGCTTGAACGTTTAGGTTAAAAGTTGCCTTAGAGTGGTCTAGGGCCTTAAAGAGAAGATACCTGTTGGTGCTCACAACTCACACGATGTTGATCACGTAGTCTGCACAAAAGTTTCATGGTATAATTAGGCCAACTCAAGAGATTTTCTAAACAAAAAGAAAAATCGCAATCATATTGAGAAGCTAAAGTATTCCATTGCCGAAACCAAGAACCATTAGATTTAATAACCTCGAGAGCAGTAATTTTGAAGATTCGGGCAACAGGGTCCTTAAGTACCTTTAAAATAAATGAGAAATGAGAGGAAAGCGTAAAAAGGAAAATTGTATCCACTGCCGTCTCCATCATATCAAAATATATCTGTATAACTAAATGGCTTCATGATCCATCCAAGGTTGAAACATATCTATCGCCCATAAAATTTGATCGCCTTTTTTAGCTAATTGCAGGGCAGCTATACCTAGAATGGTAGAAAAATAACAAGGCTAAGAAAGCGAAGATAGATTTAGCCTAAGCCAAATCGACAAAAGGATTTTTAGGAATAAATGAGGTCTTGTTAAATTATAAATCTTTTTGAATATAGTAGCTTTCTATAACACCAAGTTGAATGTTTTGATAACTACTTCTGCCGTTTAGCCAAACAAAATGTTAACAGTGAAAAGATAGTTCCTACTCACAGTGAGTTATATCCAACGATCTGGATTTCGAGCTTTTAGTTCATCATCAGGTTGAAGCAGTTCTACAGAGTAATGTACTCCTTTAAACTGATGATGGTCTAAAAGCTCGAAATCTGGATCGTTGAAAAACAACTCACTGTGAGTAGGAAGTATCTTTTTTAAAAAGGATTGAACCGCACTCACTCCACCATTCATCATTTCTATTGCAACAGTGATACCGATGAGAGCGACAATCGCCGTAGTAGAAAGAAATACCCTGTTGTTGAAGAAAGTGATTTTTCATCTAGATAGAGAGTTAGATAGGTAGGTAGAGATAGATAGATAGATTGATAGTTACGTAGAGATAGATAGATATATGGACATGTAGATAGATACGGGTAGATAGATAGACTGAGAGAGAAAGAGAAAAAAAAGAGAAGAGAGTGAGAGAGGAGGGAGACTGAAGACAGACAGAACGAGAACGAGAAGACTGACAGAATAACAAATTGTACTGTAAATAACAAATTGGCCTATATAGAAATTAAAATTGTAAAATCAGAGTCACATTAAATATCAAAATTAAAAGCTACGTAATAAATATGTTTGTGTTTCAGTTCGGAACTTTCTTTGTAATGTTGTCCCCAGTTGGGTACGATTGAATCACCAGTTGTCCGGTGAATCGTTGCCGACGCGGCATCTGGTCCTTTCTCACGCAGGCCGACACGAAATGGGTCCGCACGGTGGCCCCGCTGCATCTCTGATTAAATCCGTACCGGTTTGTTATTTAAGTACGCCGCCCGTGAGTGGAATAATTAACGAGGAAAGGGAGGAAATCAGTGGAATCTCTGATGTCGGACCGTCCGTCGATATAAATGAACTACATGTCTGATTATGTACGCAACTCTACCGACTTCGTTAAAGTATAGAATATCTTTTTTTTTACCAAATTTGGTTAATTGTTGTTTTTTATTATAGAATAAATTTCTGTACTGATGGTAATTGTGTAGATTTTTTTATCTCCTTAGTTTTTTTTCTTTCATAAGTTCATATTTAAAAGTGTTGTGACTTCAGGTCGCAAACTGGACTCTTCCAGTGTCAGAATCGACCGTTCAATACAATATTGCCTTCGTTGGCAGCAAAGGAGAAATCTCCCCCTTCACAAATAAACCAATTAACTTGATGACTGTACTTCCCTTTGTAATCGAAACGTCCAATTGCCTCAGAGGCGAGCCGGCTATCTGTTATTCGATCGGCCCGGGGAGTTTAAGGAAAAGGAGGAGTAGCCAATTTTCTTGGCAGAAAGCCTCGAGGAGAGGAAATTAAGTGAAACGTAGGTAAATTTACTTTCGCCCCCTTCAGCTTCCACGGCCGATATTGCAATTTCCTTTTGTATTTCCCTGTTAATTGGTCGATTGAAGAAAGTCGAATTTAAATTCAACCAAGTAGGTCGATAATTGGCCGTTTTCCAGTATTTAAACATACTCTGCTACAACGCATACACATGTGTAATAGGAAATTTTCTCATATTTCAATCCTATCTGGATCAGATTTGGAGTCAGCGATCCCGTAATACAATGAGAGATTAGCAAATGAGACGAACCGGCGTTATGTCTTAACAACAGACATAATTAATTATGCCTTACGATCCGCTTTGTCCCACTGCCTTCAATATCAGACGCACTTCTGTTTGGAACAGTCGAAAATAAATCAATTCTATTCTGAAACTAATAATTTGATTAATGAACGTTAGCAATGCATACTAGCATGGAAACTAGATATAAATATATGCTATTCACTTTTTATTAACTCTCTCTTTCTCTCTCTCTCTCCTCTCTCTCTCTCTCTCTCTCTCCTCTCTCTCTCTCTCTCCTCTCTCTCNCTCTCAGTGCCTTCTCCATCCCCCACCATCTCTATCAAATAGTCTTTATCCATTCTTCTTTTTCCTGAATTCAATTTCTGTTTCTCTCTCATTTACCGTTTTTCTCTCTCTCTCTTTCTCTCTCTCTCTATCTCTCTCCTCTTCTCTCCATCCCCCCACATCTCTATCAAACAGTCTTTATCAATTCTCCTTTTTCCTGCATTCCATTTCTCTTTCTATATCATTTACCCAGCTGAGACTAATGCTTGTAGTGCGATCAACCAGCCTTCATACGATGTTGATTGGGATTCGGGTTGTGGTCTTCAAACATACAATGCTATTATATCAACGCCCAAGCTTTCGACAAGTTTTATTGCCTTCTTCAGGGGATCTACAGAGACATAGGGACATAATCATTTAGATAGTTATAAATTGTATAAATAGAATTGTATAAATTCTAGAAAAACATAATGTCTCTCTCAAAAGATCGTAACAATACTTGCGTACATATTTATTTATTTATCTATTTATTTATTTATATATTATAACCGGCTGTGATAACATAGAATTACCAATGTATTAGAAATTATGATCTTGTTTTTAAAAATTGTGGGAAATGATTGTTATCAGTAGGTGATAGTGTGGGGAACCTCCCACCTGATAACGTCATAAACACAAATTTCTAGTCAAACGCCTGTAATATTTATGTACCAAAAGAATATTAATTGTTAAGTAAAAAGTTACTGGTTTAAAAAATGCTTATATATGTAAGAGGCTGTTAAGAAGAGGTTTTTATTTATTTATTATATATGTATATAGTTTGTATGTATACATATCGTGTGCAATGTGTTTAAGTTTTGTCTTTGTATATGTAAGTAACAAAAAACTGATATTTTATAACTATTTATACAATTTATAACTATCTAAATGATTATGTCCCTATGTCTCTGTAGATCCCCTGAAGAAGGCAATAAAACTTGTCGAAAGCTTGGGCGTTGATATAATAACATTGTATGTTTGAAGACCACAACCCGAATCCCAATCAACATCGTATCTCATTTACCGTCTCTCTCTCTCTCTCTCTCTCTCTCTCTCTCTCTCTCTATCTCTCTCTCTTTCTCCTCTTCTCTCTCGGTCTGTGTATTCTCCATCCCACCACCCCACCACCATGTCTATCAAACAGTCTTTATCAATTCTCCTTTTTCCTGCATTCCATTTCTCTTTCTATCTTATTTACCGTTTATCTCTCTCTCACTCTCTCTCTCTCTCTCTCTCTCCCTCTCTCCCTCTCTCGCTTTCTACCAACAATCGTTCATTCATCTTGCGATTACATCACTAGCTTATAAACTCGTTTTATTATATCAATTTTTATTTTTTTCATGGCTCTTTCTCTCTCTCTCTCTCTCTCTGTCTCTCTCTCTTTCTCTCTCTCTCTCTATTTCTTTCTCTCTCTCTCTCTCTCTCTCCCTATCTATCTATCTATCTATCTATCTATCTATCTATCTATCTATCTATCTATCTATATCTATCTATCTATCTATCTATCTATCTATCTATCTATCTACCTACCTACCTACCTACCTACCTATCTATGAAGCTATCTTTCAATCCCTCTGCTTCCCTAGTTAACTTTATTTTCTTACATATTTATTATATTCTCAGGTCGTGTGTACTACTGTTTATCTATCCATTCATCAATATATATTTGTGTTAGTTTAGTTTATATTTGTTCCATTTTTTTATTTATCGTTCTCTCATTCTTTGTTGATTTCTTTTAAATTGCATTTGACATGTTATTATGGGATGGATTTTTCTCCCTCTTTAACCCTTTCTTATTCTCTCTTTCACTTTCACGCTTTTTCTTTGTTTGTCTAAATATATTCTTGCTTTATATCATCTTATTTATCTACTTTTATATATAGCTCTGTTCACTCTTAATACAGTGAGGAGAGAATCATAAACAGATTAAAAAAAGTTGTAGAAAGAAAGGGTGAAAATCGTTGCGATTGGTAAGATGTGAATGAAGGGTAAAGAATGTGAAAGAATTAGTGAAACTAGAGTAGACCAAATAAAAAGACAAACATACAAAGAAGCAACATCAAAACGTATAAAACATGTAAGTAAAGGCGAAACGGTAATTAGTGATGGGTCAGAGAAACAGACAGATTAAAATAACCGAAAAAATAGATAGAAAGTACAGATAGAAAGTAAGTAATGTCAGAAAGATCGAGAGAGGTGATATTGAAACATCTTTCAATGAATGAGAGTGATGAAAAAGAAAGAGAAAAGAGAGATGGAGTTAGATGAATGAATATATAGATGAAGAGAAAGAGAGAAAAAGAGATTGAGTTTTATACGAAAGGAAAAGATGGTTTTAGTTCAGGTTGGTATAGAAAAGTAAGCTTGGAAATCCCGTGGATGAAAGACGTATACGGCATAGAAGAGAGTCCAACAGATGAGTAATAAAACCGAGAGAAACAAATAGAAATGTATCAGAAAGACCAAAAAAGAAAGTAAAATAAGATAAGTGAATTTGACACTAATGACGATTACGCATGCGAGAAAACCTTGTGTGAAAAAAAATAAGGGATATGCAAGAGTGACACAATGGTAAAATAGACATGAATATGGCAGATAGACTAAGAAAGAAAGGAAGAGTTAGGAGGGACAGTTGACGAGCATGTGCAAGGGTGGGAATGTAAAAGAGTTCCTATAGGGAATTGAAGATAAATTAAGCGCTTGTAGAATGGAGAAAAGGAAGAAGATAAATGAAGAATAGAAGACAGGAAAAGGTGAGCAAGAAAGAGAAAAGAGATGCATTGAAGTAAAGGGTGTTTCTTAAAACCGGCGGGTTAGTTCGGAGCGATTCCTTTTTTTTACACAAGAAAATGTAGGCAATTCCAATCACTTTGATTTATAATATTGTTATGTGAATTCGGCCCGAATCCATTTAGTAAATGGGTATCCCTTTCAGATCCAGGACTGAAAAACACGCGATTTCTTACTCCGTACAAGGGCGTTTCCGACGTACATAGAAGTTTTTCAGGGATATTTCCCTCCCAGTTCCTTTTGGACAATAAAGCATTCATTATGTAGGATATTTCTAGCCGGTTTTATATATAGACTGGTTTTTTTTTCTACCCCACAGTTTATAGTTCTAACCCCTCTGACTCATACACGACATTCCGTAGGAGAAATGTACTGGAAGCATGTGACGAGATCAATAAGCTTCTGTTTTTAAATACTGCTTATATCGGATTTTGAACCGAGGTTTTTTTCTCTGGCGAATGATAATTAATCTGTTCTCCCGCGGGATTTTATTAATTTAATGAGAGGGAGGGTCAATTAATTTATGAAACTGGGAAAACTGAGTGACGGAAAATAATTCGTGTGATTAATAGCGTGAATTTCTCATTCCTCATTTCTACCAAATCGTAAAATCATCACGGAGAAACCGTTAAAAACAGGAGCTTTCAGGAACGTTGGGTTATAAAAGCGCGTGGGGAAATTTATTTTTTCAAATAATGGAATTTTTTTATTATATGCTCTCTCTCTCTCTCTCTCTCTCTCTCTCTCTCTCTCTCTCTCTCTCTCTCTTGTTTTTATTATTACTTATAGTAGCGTACTTATGAATAAATCAACAACAAGGCGTCTGGTTAAATACTCATAAAACTTTGTTACAAAACATTAATTATCTTGTTTATTATAAACTGTTAGACTAATGGAATATTTTTTTTATTATTCACTTACTTGTAACTTTCCTATTATTTACAAAAACAGATTTTGTATTTTCGTTTTTCGCACTGTTTTTTTTTTAAATTTACTTTCTACAAGTAAATTTTTGGTTGGTTCCATTATTAAGGATGTCGAGTTCGATTGTGGGGCCGCAGGATTCGAACTCGGCACTTTAACTTTGAGCATTATCTTAATGACGCGCCAATGTTTCATATTCAGTATGGAAATATTCCGTCGTTGTTTTCATCACTAAAGCTCACATATCTCCTAACCACATAACCATTTACAGGCGCATAGACCTTCTTGCTTAAATGTCCAAAACCTAGCAAGATTTCTTTTAAAACGCTTATTACTCATCATAGATACTCATAAAATCATTCCGTCTCATCAACGTAATCATTCCATGATTCAAGAAGGTTTGAGAATTGTTCAGGCTCTCGCCTCGGCTCTAGAGAGTTAAGAGTATTTCTTGGTTGCGATCGTTGATGCAACAAAGGCTTTTGATAGGATCTAGCACTAGGCATGTTTCATAAACTTAAACGCTTTCTACCTACTAGTTATTACCTTATCCTGAAATCCTATCTAACAGACCGCTGCTTCAGAGTGAGATGAATCCGACAGCGTCTCACGAGGGAGCATTGTTGGTCCCATCATTTATATACTGTATATAGTATATCATTTATATACTGATGACCTGCTCGCCCCATTCCTTCATCATCGATACCTCAATTTTGTCCTCTAACTATAATCCTATTCAGCATCCTCAGCTATCGAAGACTGATGCACAAAGTGAAGGACAAAGCTGAATGAAGAAAAGAACACTCAGTGTACGTTCACAGGGAAAAATCAGTCTCGATGTACATCAAAACAAAGAGATACCTACTTCCAATTAAGAGAAAGAATTTGGACTATTCCTAGACTAAGACTGACGTAGAATCCCCACAGAAGACTTAAGTCTCAGAAGATATAGACAACTAGAAGGCTTGTAAGACCTAAATCTTTCTTGACCGTCATAGCTAAACTAATCTTACACAAGTCTTTACTGGGGCCAATTTGTACGGTGTGGAATTGGGGTTCTACTACGCCAACCAACATTCAGCGCATCCGATCCTTCAAATCAATAGTCTTCAGACAAATCGTCAATGTACCTTACTATATTACAATTAAATAAGGTTTTTAGTTGAGTTGAAAAAAAGTTAATGGCACGAGCGGGATTCAAACCCACGATCTTCGGCTTGATACGCCGCTGCTCTACCACTTGAGCTATGTGACCTCGATCCACTCGGACATCAACCCCACCTTATGAGTTTTCCCTCATTTTGAAAATGTACGAGACAAGGAGGAAAAATTCAAAAGGTGGGGTTTAGATGGGAAGTTAGTGCCCGAGTGGATCGAGGTCAGGATAGCTCAAGTGGTAGAGCAGCGGCGTATCTAGCCGAAGGTCGTGGGTTCGAATCCCGCTCGTGCCATTGATTTTTTTATCCCAACTAAAAGCCTTAATTAATTGTAATGTATTAATTGGTCAAGCGGACCACGAAATTAGTGAATTTAAGTTCCTTACTATGTCAATAACCTCACTATTCCCAACGACTTCAACATTTCTTTTGTCATCGAACTGATCCGTTCCCGATTCGAAAAGTTTCACACCAACCTCTTGATTCATCATAAACCATAAGCCCTGTTTACAAATTACCATTCCTAGAACCAGCCACGTCGCCCTAGTCGACAATGGCCTCGAGACCACCTTCTCCCATAATCCGCCACACGGAGTTCCAGCATTGGCAGGTTTCTCATGGCATAGTCCTCCGGATACAGCTCTAGCATTAGTGTTAGTGCTGCGACCGCGGGAAAAAATGTTTTGTGATCACATTGTAATTTATACTAATAATCGGGTGGACTAATAAATATGTCCCGGGTACAAATGATGTATTTATCTAATAGAGTTTTAATCATTTGTCATTCTTAAGAGTACGTTGTCTCCAGAAAGTACAGTAAGAAAAGATTAAAGAAAAAAATATAGTCGAGTGTTATAAATTAAAAATAAATAAATAAAGCCTCAAGATATGCTTTATTAAAAAGAACCTACTTCATGAATCACGTACTTGAAACCCTCAACGACAAATATCTGTTAGGTACGAAAATTTTTGACCTTTATACATTTAAATTTTTATTTTTTTACACTCCTAGGGCATGTTTTCTAGCCAGCTAGGCTCCACAATTTTTCTCAATGTCAATTTTGGTATTTTCCCTGTCTTTGATGTTTAATCACTCCACACGTGATTACATACATAAAATACATTCATGCTAATTAAAAGATTACCAGACCTAGGTTTGGCGGGTCTCAAGAGTTCAAGACTTACTGCTAAGACCGCACATGTACACCTACGCTGAAATTTTACACAGCCTAAACCTGCTGTTGGAATCCTAGCAAGACGATTTTCACCTTGACGCCCTCCTTTCATTCAGGCATATAAATACATTCAAACAAGTAAAAATCATGCATCCTAAGTTTAACCTAATTGGTTCGACATGGTGCACTGTGGGTATTCTATATTCCACACATAACCTCTCACCCAAATAACTCGGTTTTTCATTAAACATTTATACAACTGGGTTTTTGTTATTGCAGCCGTGCCTACATCTCTATACAAATAAAAAAAACTAAATTTCGTTTAGTTTAAACCTTATTTTCGAGAGCGACTGGTCTCCAACGTTCACGCTAATAAATACACGCTCTTAAATTAAGGCTATTATTTCAACCAACGGATGAAATGGCTCCCTATATGCTTCCGTATAAAATGTACATTATAATTACATAAAATATGCATTAATATTTTAAAAAAATAATGTAAAATTTTAATTTTTTCTTAAATAAATTATTATGTTCTCAAAAATGGCACATGTTTTGCCGAATATTTTTAATTACATTTATTTGCTATTTACAATTACAAATTATTAATAAGTATTAGTTATTAAGTAAATATGTTTATTTATGTTGGATTTGTCGTTTCGTCTCTTTTGGGAGAAGTTGCCCAGTTGCAACACATCTTCGCACTGAAATCTTTTCAATCTTCACTCAATGAGGAGGTACGGGCCACTTTCGCTTCAATCGTCTTGGAGGATTTTCAAGTAGGGTAAAAAGTGATAAATGTCGTACTAGTAGTGTGTGTTCAATGATTGATAAAAATATTTATTTAGAAATCGTGAGATGCTGTCTGGTGTGATGTAGGTTTCAGAAAAACATTTTCTTTATTGTGCCAACGTTTCGATCTTTATTGAGATCATCTTCAGGGCCTGGGATTTACAAACATTGTTTACATATTACAATTACAACAATATGCAATATATACAATATGTAAACAATGTTTGTAAATACCAAGGCCCTGAAGATGATCTCAATAAAGATCGAAACGTTAGCACGATAAAGAAAATGTTTTTAACAGACCGCATCTCACGATTTCTAAATAAATATCGATTAACGGTCACTAATCACCACACATTTCTACACTAGAAGATTGATAAAAATTTTATATAGCGGGTTATGATGAGTGCATGTACAAATTTGAAACGTAAAAAGGAGCATTTAAAATTTGACGGAGAATGTATGTGTTGAAGGTTAGCTGTGTGAAGAATATCGGCAGTGTATATTGAAAATAGAAATGGGCCAAGCATGCTTCCCTGAGGAACGCCCGCCTTAATGCGTATATAAGGTGAGAATTCAGTTCCGTGACGTACTGGGCAAAATCAGTCTAAGGTAAGATCTCAGTATATCGTATGAGGGAGGAAATTCTTCAGTTTACAAAGGTTGCCCGATTGCGAGACTCGACCGAAGGCCTGTTCTGAATGAAGAATGACACCCACGAAATGCTGTTTTGGTTCGAGGGAAAAATTTTTATTTTTAAAAAAACACCTTCAGTATAAGGTCCATAAAAAAGAAATTTTTCATTTTTAGATTTAATATAGATTTCTTTACACCTGCGGCTGTGGTACTAAATTAACCTAGTTTATTTTGACTTCGGATATACTTCGAAATCTATGATTAGCCTGGCAGTACATAATGTAAAATTGAGCTAATTTGCAACCCGAAACCGAAAAATAAATGTGTAGAGGTAACGCGTTAACAAAGATTATGGTGCATATATTCTGTCTTGAAATATCAAACATAACAATGAAATAAATAATATATTATTATTAAATAAAATCGAGCTTTTGAACAAAACCAATTATATTTGGCTTGATGTCGGCATTCTTAGGGAATCGTATCAGGCATAGTTGCGGCCCTTTGGCCCGAGGTATGCCGAGCTCGTTAGGGATGTTGCGGTGAAGAAGTGTCGGCATGTTTACGGGCATGCTGCATGTTTCGGATCGGTACTGGCATATGTCGGTCGACATGTGTTTAAAGAAAAAAAAGATCCGTTTGTGCCGAGGGAGGGAACAAACCCTCATCGAATTCTCTAAATGAACTCTTTTAAAGGCGATACCTTTGTTCATTCGTCTTTCAGTTTTACAACGCTAATCGAAACGTTCACGTGTTTCGTACAGTTGTGTTCGTTTTGTTTGATTGCAAGGGTTTCTTCCCAATTCAGTCAGCCCCGTGGCGTTTCACCTACAATGCCCCTGGTTCGTAATAATTGCATAATTTACCTGTTAATTCGAATAAATTTGTGCCGAGTGTTAATTACTAAACACTTTGAGACTTCGGACAAAATTTCATGATAAAAGGTTCATGTGGGCTTGCATGACGAATGTAATAAGGGAACGGTAATTATCCTGTTTCCAGTGAGCTCGATTGGGGGTAAAAGTGGACTAAAATGAAATAAACTATGTTCCATTATGTACAGCTGTAAAAACAAATTCATATTTATTCCTTAATTACTATTGTGCGGACAACTGGTTATACGCACACAACCACATTTAGCATTAATTTGTTTTTATTATTATTTTATTTAGGAAGAAATTCAGTAAAGTCCTCTGTTTTTGTGTATCTAGTGTTTATATATATTTATTTGAAGGATATCTGAAACAATACCTGGTAGAGGGGGGAGATAGATAGATAGAGAGAAATAGAGAGAGAGAGAGAGAGAGAGAGAGAGAGAGAGAGAAGAGAGAGAGAGAGATGAGATAGTCAGACAAAAATATTGTCATTACAAAAGACAAACAAGAGAACAAAGACAAACTAGATGAAGTGAGCAATTAAATTGTAAAAATAAAAGGCACATAAAAAGAGAGGAAGCAATGAGTGAGTGAGAGAGAAAGAGAGAAATTGAATGACAGCATATGACTGAAACAAATTCTGAAAAAGATAAAGTTAGAACGAAAAACGTTAACCAAAAAGAGAGAGTAATTTTGATAGCGAGAAGGTGAGTGGAGAATGAATATTCAGGAAGAAATATACAAGTAAAGAATGGGTTAGTGTCTCAGAAAGAGAGAGAAAAAGAGCGTCAGTCGCTGAGAGATGAAAGAGAGAGAGAGAGAAAAAAAAGAGAGAGAAAGAGAAAGAGAGAGGAGATGAGATAGTCAGACAAAAAGATCGTCATTACAAAAGATAAACAAGAGGAAAAAGATAAAGTCGATGAAGCTAGTGATTAAATTGTAAGATTAATAAACAGCACATAAAGAAAGAGGACGCACAGAGTGAGTGAGTGAGAGAGAAAGAAAGAGAAAAAGAGAGAGGTTGAAAAATTGAGGGAGAGAATATGAATGAAACAAGTTCAGAAAGAGATAAAGTGAGGGGAGAATGAATGTTCAGGAAGAAATATACAAATAAAGAATGGGTGAGTGTCTCAGAAAGAGAGAGAAAAAAGTCGTTGAGAGATGAAAGAGAGAGGGAAAAAGGAGAGAATGAGCGAAAGAGAAAGAGAGAGGAGATGAGATAGTCAGACAAAAAGATCGTCATTACAAAAGATAAACAAGAGAAAAAAGACCAACTAGATAAAGTAAGTGATTAAATTGTAAGATTAATAAACAGCACATAAAGAGAGAGGAAGCAGAGATGAGAGTGAGAGAGAGAGAGGAAGAGGAAGAGAGAGATTGAAAAATTGAGGGAGAGCATATGATGAAACAAATTCAGAAAGAGACAAAGTTAGAACGAAAAAGTTAATGAAAAAAGAGATAGTGATTTTGACAGCGAGAGGGTGAGGGGAGAATGAACTTTCAGAAAAAAATACAAATAAAATATAAGTGAGTGTCTCAGAACGAGAAAGAGCGATAGACGCTAAGAGATGAAAGAGAGAGAAAAAGAGAAAGAGAGAGAAAGAAAAAGAGAGAGATTGAAAAATTGAGAGAGAGCATATGGTGAAACAAATTCAGAAAGAGACAAAGTTAGAACGAAAAATTAACGAAAAAAGAGATAGTGATTTATACAGCGTGAGGTGAGGGGAGAATGAACTTTCAGAAAAAAATATACAAATAAAGAATAAATGAGTGTCTCAGAAAGAGAAAAAGCGATAGTCACTAAGAGATGAAAGAGAGAGCGAGATAAAAGAGAGAGTGAGAGATAATGAGCAAAAAAGGAAAGGATGAGTGAGAAAGAAATATCGATATAGAGAAGAGAGAGAGAAAAAAAGAAAGTGAGAGAAAGAAAAGTAATTGTAAATCTGTCATGACATATTGATTTTGACCAAGATCGTAAAAAAGAGGAAGATTGAATATAATAAATAAGTGTTAAAAAAGAAGAATTAATAGACAACAAGAATGAGTAGAAAAATCGAATAAGATTGCAAATTAGATAACAATGGGTGAACAGTTATATAAATGGAATGAAGAGAGTAAGAAGGAATTATTGACGATTGTATAAAAGCCAGAGGGGGGCTTCAGTCACACGCAGAAGCCACTTGCCGTCAGATGTCACTTTAAATGATATTGAAGATCTATTTGCATTTTATTAATCCAATTTCTCGGAAGTGTTTCGATTTTAATTAATCATTGCTCTGAAAGCGGATTTACATGTTTAATCAATCAAAGTTTGACATTTACCCGTTGTAACTGTATTCAAAATAGTCATTCCAACCCCGTTAAAATTCTGAGTTGATTAAACCGCCGCGAAGCCGGCCCGGCGTCGAATCGCTTTTTGAGAAAACTTCGAAAAAGAAAAACTTTCAAAATTTCTGGGTCAGGCATTCCAGAATATATGACAATTGCAGCCGGAGGGGTTATCGATCCGCGCCCGGAACTCTTCCCCCAGTCGGTTTGTACACGTGGGCAGCCGACAATGCCGCCCCTGCCGCATTGAATTTTTCACAAACGGCGAAATGTAAGGGTCTGCATGGAGGATTGTTTCCCGCCGGAGTTTAATCAGAGCATTCCCAGACGGATTGGAATGGGAAACTGGAGAAAATTCGACCCCGTGATCACCCCTCACCCCAGGCGGATCTTCATCTCAATCAAGACGAACCACGTTTATCTCTTTAAACGGCTTTCAAAGGACTTTCGACTTACACGGCGTGCTTGAAATTCTCGGCAAGACTGGACGATCTCGGCGACGATTGGTAGTTAACTCCTACGGTCTATTTGAACATATACAAAAGAAAAATTGTTATATCATCAGTTTTCCTATCAATTATACATACATGCCAACATCGACTGGCACATATCTGTACCATCTTTTTATCATAAGGGTTGGCATGAAGAATAACCGGACAAACCATATTAACTGCATCCAGAACAGTTCACTAATATATGATAACCGTCTGGGTTGCTTGTGATGGTCATGAGCATGTAGGAGGGTCGATTTTAAAATGATACAAATATGACATAATATATATCTTCCATGGCCATTAAGCAACTGTGTCCACTTGTTCGTCTATAGACATTATTGCGGATGATGCATGCACCCTTATACGAGACTGTTCTAAAGCTTCTTAACGTTACAACATATGATCACTAGGGGTCGTAATGGCCTCTCAAGCGATGCGGTTCTTTTTCGACCTTATTCGATGTTTCTTTATAACATTGTGGCAAGCGATGCAATTCTACTTACGCAGAAAAACGTCCCAAACTATAAAGATCTCTTGGCCCTTCCGATGGGAGGTTCAGAATTGATGTGCCTGGCCAACGCCGAACATCGTAGGACTGAAAGAAGTGCTGTCCGAACCTCTCAGACCCGGCAAGTTTGATAGATCGATTTAATTTGGTAGATTTGGAAGTTCCATCACCTTCGAGTGGAAAGGCATCCCTACCTGGCCGGCACTGTCTTTTGATATAATTCGAATGCTACCAACCAGGATCCCCTAGAAGCCCAGTCATTAAAGGTTTCTGATATATCTGAACGGCTGAATCAAGATGTATATAATTAGTCAGGGTGTATTTTATACTGCGACCTTTAACAACTGTTGTACTCCTTGTTCTGTGCTTATAGCACACCTAGTGATTCCTAGTTCATCATGGATGAAGCTGATGATACTAGTGATTAGTAAGCCCGCTTTCAGTAGTTGAATTTCTTCTACGGTTACATTGTAGGTCCCAAAACACTTCCTCCTGCGGGCAAGTGTAACAGCACAGTTTGTTGGTAGATGTGTTGGTGTTTCCTCTGCTTCTTTGCAAAATTTGCACTCGCCGTATTGGGTAATGCCATATTATATCTATGTTCAAATGTCTATTAAGTTTGCGGTGTCTTGTTAGGATTCGTAGTTTTTTCTTGTTTACCTTAATACATTCTATTGCTTCTTTCCTTCGAAAATAACGACAATATCAAACTCTAGGTACTTTTCTGGAGTCTCCCATTGAACCACTACGAATCTAACACCCATCGCGAGCTACGGGCTTGGAACTGGCTTACGCCCATGGGTCAGACAGTCATGCAGGATCTGGTTCACTGACCCAGCGAAGACAGCTTTTGATTTAAAAGAATATCCATGGTCTCTGGGCTGCACCATTATTTGGCATTTGGAACCCCCCCCCTTGTAACCAAAGTTGGTACAGGGTATTCAGCAAGGACGTGAAAGTTTGACAAAGGGTTGCTCGTGGATATGAAGCTCACCTTTTCAGCTTGCGCCTCATTCCCCTGGTTACTTTTGATTGTCCTCCGTTATTTGACCATTGCAAGCTTAAAGCCTTATCACCATTATAACAGTTAATCTGTGCACACTCACAATTTTATTATTTTGATCGGCATTGTGAAGCATATTCTGCACAAATAGGACAACCATACGTCATTGTCGGTAAAACCGTGACATCATTTTCAACGCTACATAACGAGACCTTAATAAACCCTACAGGTTTTCTGCTCTTAATAATGACACGGAGCTGCATCTGTACTGCTTATCTCCCCACCAAATACCCAGAAACTTCAAGATGTGCACGATGAAATCTGCCGACCTTTTAGAAACACTTGTGGCATACGAGGCATCTTTTTCTTTTTGATGTAAAGCAATTTACTTTTAGCAGCGTAAGTTATTTTGACGACCTTTGTCCACCTAAAAATCGAAGAGTATTTTGTTCGCCTTCCATGCTACATTGCAGGCACTTGTTTTTCGTAACATTCATACGAGATTGTTCCAAACTATTCATCAGCATTATATCATGATAATTTCCCTTTAAAGAGAGTAACGGAAAAAACAAAACACGGTATAATGTTGTTGTTATGTGTGTGGGTCTATGTTCTGTTTTATTCTTGAAAAGAAGATTAAATATAGAGATATGACGTGATGTGGGTTACTGTTGATTTTTGTAAGTTTGTGAGCTTTAGGTTTTCATTTGAGTTTGTGAGATTGAAAGGTCCGCCTAATGTAAATGTTTCCTTTAGGAAACGTAAATGTGTAGAAAGTCAAACAGACATTTACTACAGTAAATAATCAAAATAACCCAAGTTTACAAAATTTGTTCAAAATTATTAATTGCGGATATATCAGCAAATCGTTAAAAATTCGTTTGGATGTTTGATAAATTTGTAAACGGCTTTAATTAAACACAATACAATTTTTAAAACGTTGGTCGATCACGGCCGAATGGTTAGGTCGGATACGTACTTACTATGATAGCGGTCCTGGGTTCGAATCCCGGCATGAATTTTTAATTGTGAATAATATGGAGAAAGTATTGTATGTTCTGACCTCCTGTACGAGACACCGAAAGGAAGTTGGAAGTTAAGCCCTCCTGCAAGACAATTTTGAAAAAGGTGGTGGGCCTGGTGGCCAAGTGGTTGGGCGTGCGACACATGTTGACACATGTAGCCTAGTTCGCGTCCCGGCTATTCGATAAATTTATAATTGAGAGTATAGGGTCTCTAACAATTCGTGGATCCCTCAATAGTAATTGGAAAAAAAAGCTGAAATAAATTTTTTAAATTTTACCTGGTAATCAAGATAATAAATAAGATTGAAAGACAAACTAACAATTTATTAAAAAACAAAAAATAAAATTAAACCCTTTGCCAATCTAAATAAATTTTCAAACTTAACTGAACTATTTGAAAAAAGAGAATAGAACTACCTTATATATTAATTTAATTTAACATAAGGGACTTTAATACATAAAACCCATATAAAATATTAAAAGAAAACTACGAAAAACCTTTCTTTTTTGAACCAAGAAGGTAGTCAATATTGATGGCTCTTCTTATTCTTTTTTTTCAAATCTTCAGGTTGCGTCCAAAACGGTCCCTTTTGAAGGCACGATCCAATCTGACTCGCTCATCTCTCGCTTCTCCCTTCTATTCTTTTCTTTTGATTCAATTCATAATAAGAGAAACCTCCAACAGGAATAAAACTGAAATGGAGAGACAGAAACAAACTGTGGAAAGACCATTCATCACTCATGGCTCCAAGAGACGACATGAACAGGATGTTTGAATTTAACCAAAAATTCCGAATACATCTGGGCACCAAAAAGTAATGGGAAGGAAAGGGAAATAACTCCTTTAAAAATGGCACCATCCTTTGGTACACAGATGGATCTAGAACACAAGAAGGTACGGGGGCAGGACCCGGAAGCAAATACTCAGAACCCATGGAAAAACACACCAGTATCTTCCAAGCTGAGATTCACGCAATTGAAAGATATATCCAATTCAATCTAAGTAAAGGATACAAAAACAAGAATATAGCTACCATGTCAGATAGTCAAGCAGCCATCAAAGCACTAAGCTCAAGTATCATTAGTTCAAGGATGGTGCTGAACTGCAAAAACAAATTAAACACACTAGGTATGCAGAACTAAGTCAGCCTCTGCTGGGTCCCAGGACACATTGGAGTAGAAGTCAATGAGAAAGCGGACACCCTTGCAAGGAAAGGGGCTGCCACACCGGATAAGACCCGAACCCTTCTGTAGCATAGGAATCCACACTATTAACGAATATCTAAGAAGGAGAAAAAGAAAATGAAGGAACAATGGAATTCACTCATTGGACATAGACAATCCAAGAATCTTCTAACAAATTTTGGCAAGAAAGAAATCACAGAATTTGTCAAAGGCAGCAGGAACAGACTGCGAATCCTAACGGGATTCCTAACAGGACACTGTAGATTAAATGGACACCTAAAGAAAATGGGAACAATCCAAGATGGCACATGTAGATTCTACAAGGAGGCAGAACAGACACCAACAAATTTACTAACAAACTGCGGAGCTACATTAGCCCGCAGGAGGAAATGTTTTGGGATGTATAATGTGACGCTAGAAGAGCTTCAACCATTAAAACCTATTAATCAAGTTTCTTGATGAAATAGGACTCACCGATGTGCTTTAGGCAGAGAACGGGGGGATAACTCAAATGGCGCAGTATACCATACCCTGAAAAAAATTACATCTACATCTACATCCATAAGAACCTTCTTTCCTTCCTCCAGTCTTATGAATATGAGGAATATGGAGAATCAAGAGGTTTGAATTCTCGTCTAGGACCCCCAATGGGTAGTGGGACGTTTAACCCCTTCTGTAAGAAAATTTTTGAAAAGTCATTCATTACATTTCGAGGTCCGATTGGACAAATATTATCTTTCAGTTAATTAATCTTTAGGTAAGGTATTGGTTGAGATAAAAAAGTCAGTGTCACGAGCGGGATTCGAACCCACGACCTTTGGCTTGATACGCCGCTATTCGACCACTTGAGCTATCGTGACTTCGATCCCCTCGGGCACTAACTTCCCATCTCAACCCCACCTTTTGAATTTTCCCTCCTTTTTGCCATTTTTCAACTTTTTTGGTAATAATTAATTAAGGTTTTTAGTTAGATAAAAAAGTCAATGGCACGAGCGGGATTCGGACCCACGACCTTCTGCTTATACGCCGCTGCTCTACCACCTGAGCTATCGTGACTTCGATCCACTCGGACACTAACTTCCCACCTCAACCCCACCTTTTGAATTTTCCCTACTTTTTGCCATTTTTCAAATGCCGAGTAATCTATTTGATTCTCGTCGACAAATGAAATGGCCACGGAGAGCTTTAGTGAAGTACACTTCAGTTTAATTATTCAATGCATTTTTTTTTTGCCTTGTACGTTAGTACATCTAGCCATTCTTGTCAGTGGGTCCGGCGGACAGTCCACAGCCCGACCCCGCCGAGACCGAAAGCCACGAGCGCCGACCGGGAAGGACGCCCAGGGCTCTTCTCTGCATAAGCTCCTTCCACCCTTCCTTCACTTTGTCACAGATTTTTCCAGATGGATGAGGATAAAAACCATCTACACGGCACCTAGGGCCCATGGAAAAGTCCGCATCCATCCCACAATCCGGGGCCAAACTCGCGTGAGAGGCAAAAAGCGTCCACCCAGCCAGCGCACCGCCCGCCCATCCAGGCACGGACCAGCCGCCGCCTGCCCACGTCCACTTGATCCAATATTACTATTCTTTCCTTCTTTATTAAAATTTGTTTAAATATCTATGTCATTTTTTCGATAAATGTAAAAATGGGATCCAGGTTTTCAATGTTCTTGATATACCTTACAATTAAGTTAACTGAGGTGAGTAGTGGCACTTTATTTTTGACCAGTGTTTTTTAAATATCTTCTCTTCCCTGAAGTTTTAGTGGGCAGGCCAAAAGAACATGATTCGCATCTGCCACTGTAGAATTGTCACATGAACATTTGCCATTGAGAAGATTTCCATTTTGTGGAGGTGGGATGGAAGACGGTGATGGTTAAACCTAAGCCTAAATATACAAGTGAAGAACTTTCTCGGTCGTCTCACGGTAGAAAACCATGGTGCAGACTGGATCGTCGGCTGTATGTTAAAATACCAGAGGCCATTAGAATTACTTGCCTCTGTGTATTCCTTTTGCCATTTTTTCCTCAAAATCGTTTTGTTATGAAAGGTGATATCCGACACCGAGATCTGTTCAATACAACTTCCTAAAACTGCAGCCTCTTTTGCCAGTAAATCGACCTGATTGTTAAATTTATTATCACTGTGACCCTTCACCCAGATCAAGTGATAATGACACGTTTACTCGCAGACAACATACTGTGTTTTATCTCTATGGTGAAGGGATCTTGAGGACAATCCGTATTTTTTAAGGCTGATAAGACACTCGGACTATCCGACAAAATTATAGCATAGGTTGGGTTGAGATTTATTACTTACTTAACTGCTTCCCTTATAGCTATGGCTTCGGCGGAAAAGATAGAACAAAAGGAGGGTAGCTTTAACTTAGTTGAGTTCTTGTTACTTATGTCGAGGAATGCTGCACCAACTCCATTTTTTGATTTTGAACCATCCGTATAAACCACTGTGGCTAGAGGGCTATGTACGGTTTCATAACAATCTATTACATATTCTCTTTCTCCTATCAGATCTTGTTAGCCTATTATGATATTGGGTGAATAAAGGAAGATGCGCCAATTATGGTAGGGTTGGCGGTCCGAATTTGTCTACCCAGTGCGATTTGTTTTATTTGCATATGTGCTTCCAGCAAAGGGGAGTGTCATATGGATGCATTGTGTACACCACCAAAGGATGTACAGGCAAGGTTATCCAATCCTGCAGCAACAGGGTGTGAAGGATTTTGCAACCGATCTATTTGATTCTCGGCGATAAATGAAATGGCCAAGGAGAGTTTTAGTAAAAAAATACTACATTTAATTTATTAAATTTTTGAAAAGATCATTAGATCGGTGTACTTTTAATATTATATATTTTCTTAAGTACTTCAAAAGAAAGGTTACATTATTAAAGTACATTAATTATTTTGTGTGTTTTACAAAAATTTTTTTGCTAGGCGTTTCTAGTATAAATAGTTTATCTACAATCCCCGTCAAAAATATTAACACCCAAATGTCGCTTTTTTTTAAATTTTATGATTTTAACCCCGTAATATTTATGGTAATACTATTTAATGATGAGAAAAGATGAGGGTTAAACATATAATTATTATTCAAAGTTTATGAACAAACGAAGGATTTGTTTGATTTATTCCAATATTCCTTTCAGTCGGTTTTTACCTTTTGTTAGCTCTGGGTAGCAATTTCTCTCTATTTTATTTATTTAATTTTGTATGCGTCATAATGATTTGTTTAATTTGCGATGAATCAGAATAATAACTTTTCAAGAAGGTAGATCATTATTCTACATTACTAATCGCCTTGAGATTTCCAATTACTAAGATCATTAAAATGTACAGGGAGACAGGGAGCAAATCCGGAATCGCAAATACAATAAAGGACCACTTTATTAAAATTCAAGCAATCCGGAAGCAACGTTTTCTGAATACAACTTTGTTCGCTGGAATTAAATTGATATCAATCTCGGAGTCAGCTGTTATAAGAAGGCTGAGTCAAACAATCGAATTTGAAGACCCCTGAAAGGCATTCTAAGATTTGCCAGTAAGGAAAATTGGAAAAAAGTCGTATTCATCGATGAGACTATCGTGGTACATAACAGTAAAAATGACCATATTCTGGACACCACTTGGAGAACGACACAGTCAGTGCTCCTAGGCGCCGTTGAAAAAAACATAACATTTCTGATATTTTTGGATCATGTATGGGGGAAAAATTAAAATCACTTCAATCAGTTAAAAGCACTTTTGATTTTGCCGCTTTCAGTCAAAAACAGTTGATTATCATTAGGTAATAACAAGATTATAGACGGGAATTGTGTGAATTGAACCGTCGATTTTAATGACATCAACCCGATTACCATTAATTGCAGTATGGAGCTGACGATTGATCATGAAACCCCTCGACTTAATAAACTTAGGTATTTGATAACAGACTCATCATGACATGTCATTAACGAGCTTAAGCTTATTGATCGACTAGTATACACTGTTCGTAAGAGCCTACTAAACTACATATTTGAATTAAAATAAGTTTTTGTACACTAGGACGGTTTGAAGAAAAGTATGTCTTTTACACCCAATGTGTAACAAAACTTAATAAAGGTCGTTTACGAAATCAATATTTCACCATCAGCCCTCGAATTTACATACTCACGCCAATAAATTCTACAAATCAGCCACGTTTTTTTTAATTCAAAGAGGAACCAAAATATTCGCCGCTGGGTTCAAGCACAATTTTCTTGTCGGTTGGCATTACTATCTCTATATAGATCCAATGACAACCTTTACGTTTTTGTAGACTATCATGTCGGATTGAAGAAAAACTAAGTATGACTTTAACCCACGCTGTACAATTAACCAAATTGAGGGTCCATCAAAATTTCACTATATGCCTTCTCCCGTTAATAAATAAAAGAAAAGTATTTTACTATAAACAATAAAACAGAACGGTTGCCTCCAAAAATCTGAACAGAAGACTTAAATATTCGCCGCCGTTTTCAAGCACAATTCTCATATCTGATGGCATTCCTACACGCTCTCTCTATAGAGCCAAGGTGTGACCTCGATCCACTCGGACACCAACTTCCCAACTCAACCCCACCTTTTGAATTTTCCCTTTATTTGTCGCCGAGAATCAAATAGATTACACGACATTTGAAAAATGGCAAAAAGGATAGACAATTCAAAAGGTGGGGTTGAGATGAGAAGTTAGTGTCCGAGTGGATCGAGGTCACGATTTCTCAAGTGGTAGAGCAGCGGCGTATCTATCCGAAGATCGTGGGTTCGAATCCCGCTCTGACACTGACTTTTTTATCTCAACTAAAAACCTTAATTAATTGAAAAATATTTATATATATCTATAGATATCTACATTATCTGTCACACACGCAGAAGTGGCTGCGATCACTACTATAGAAAAACCATTCATTGAAACCACCACAGGAAATTTTATCCTATCCACACATCACATTGCTTCTAGTAGTGTCCAAACGTTTTGAAAAATAAAGTGCTGATAAGATTGAAACCCTACATGAAAAAGCAAACATTATCAACTAACGGGTTGCAATAATATCGAAACATAAATCCATAAATCAGACACATAGAATCACTGATATCCTGAAGATAAAACTATGTTTAGCTTTCTTCGTTGACGTACAAAAAGCCTTTAACAAGATTCAACACACGAGGTCAAAACAATATGTTGAACTTTTGATCTTTTACCTTTGGGAACGATTATTCCAAGTTAGATCACTGGTGTAGCACAGGGTTGCATTCTAGGCCCCGTGTTGTACTTGCTTTATACAAGTGCCCTACTACAATGGAAAATAAGCATGGTAATAATTCTCGATAAGACAGTTGCCCCTCAGTGGAAAAATATATCACAAACCGATTGTAAATAGCAATCAACAGACGCCCAAAATAACTTACAACATTCATACAAAAGAACAATAGAATAATTGCTTTCATCAGAGAAGTAGTTCGATCTCATAGTATAGTATTCAGATACGTCGGTTAAGTAAAAAATTAAATTAGAAAAAATACCAGATGGTTGTCTCAACTAGTAAACCTATGACAAAAATGAGTGTCGTTAAATATACCTATTATTTGTTTTATCTTAACCCACTATATTTCACAGACGCAACGTATAATTTATTTTTATCATATGTATTTGGGTGAACAGTGGCCACATATGACTAGTTTTATATTAAAAAATTATTTTTTAAAAAAGCAATCGGACGATGAATGTAAAACTGCAAAATGTCTTTTCTAACTAACCGAGTATTTTAATATACCAAATTGACCAATTGTATTTAATTATTTTTAATTAAAATGGCCCAATTTACTTGGAGGTTGGACAATGAAGCGCTAAATGGCATTTTCTATCTCTACGACTGTTTTATTTTCTTACCAGTTTAAAAAATTGATTACACCGACATTTTAGTTTATATAATCGTTTTTTGAAAGCGCAATTATCACTGATTTTTACTTTAATATGCAATAGTTCTCTCGTTCGGGACTACAAAAGAGGAGACAAATCAAGAAATCAAAACCCAAAAGGACGTGAAATAAAATTGTATGGTATACAGAGGGTAACCAACACAAACTTTGGACCGTCAGCATGCCGAAACCCAAACCCAATAAGGAAGTACACCTCGGACTTTTAAAGTGAAAAACACGATATCAATGCTTGGGTCATAGGAAATCTTAAACTAGATTGCACGTACGACAACTCATAAGATCAGACCCATAAGCATTAGCTCGTAACAGGTAACATTAAAAATAATTAATATTTATGAAAGGTATTGGTCGAGATAAAAAAGTCAGTGTCACGAGCGGGATTCGAACCCACGATCTTTGG
This sequence comes from Cimex lectularius, assembly GCF_000648675.2. NCBI lineage: Eukaryota > Metazoa > Arthropoda > Insecta > Hemiptera > Cimicidae > Cimex > Cimex lectularius. The sequence goes on from NW_019394220.1 coordinate 46,824, forward strand.
CTAAATACGCCGCTACTCTACCACTTGAGCTATCGTGACTTCGATCCGCTCGGACACTAACTTCTCTCAACCCCACCTTTTGAATTTTCTCTCCTTTTTGCCATTTTTCAAATGTCGTGTAATCTATTTGATTCTCGACGACAAATGAAATGGCCACTGAGAGCTTTAGTGAAGTACACTTCAGTTTAATTATTCAATCCATTACAGTTCGTGATCCGATTGACCAATTAACATTTTTCAATTAATTAATATTTATGAAAGGTATTGGACGAGATAAAAAAAGTCAGTGTCACGAACGGGATCAATAGAGAATCAAATAGATTACACGGCATTTGAAAAATGGCAAAAAAGGGGGAAAATTCGAAAGGTGAGGTTGAGATGGGAAGTTGGTGTCCGAGTAGATCGAAGTCAGATAGCTCAAGTGGCACAGCAGCGGCGTATTTAGCCGAAGATCGTTGGTTCGAATCCCGCTCGTGACACTAACTTTTTCACCTCAACCAATACCTTTCATAAATATTAATTAATTGAAAAATGTTAATTAGTCAATCGGATCACGAACTTAAATGGATTCAAAATAAGAATAGAAAGCAATCCGTCTATCTAACTACATCTCTCTACTTTATAGTTTTCTTTCCATCATATCCTCAGTATTCTTCTATTTTGCATCATTTTCACCTTATTACTCTGTCTGTAATATAAGTTTGGAAATGGTTTCCACTCTGGTCGGTAGTGACACAAACAAACACTCAGAGTTAGATCGGCAGAAAAAAACCAACAACGATAAACACGAGGCATCACTGAACATGATGAGTAGATGAGATAAAATGTCATGTACTGCGAGAAAAGAAAAGTGGGGTAAGTAGGAAATGAATGTAGAAAATCTAAACTATGGCCAACAACCGGTAATAGCAGACAAACAGACAAAAACGTGAAAGAGATGCAAATAGAGTGAGAGTAAGGGGGAGAGAGAGAGAGAGAGGGAGAGAGAGAGAGAGAGGAAGTGATAGATTTTAATATATAAATAAATACATTTATTAGATATTCAGGGTGTTCGGCTACTCAAGTTACAAACTTTGCCAGTACATTCTACATTCAAAATGGAACCAAAAAGTCCTAATTAACTAAGCCCCCAATCTCAACAGTTTTGGAGATATTCTCTTATTTCTGATTTTTTAAGATTTCACGACCTTGCTTCTAATAAACAATGAAAACTCCAAAACTAAAAGGTTTTGGATAAATCCGTTGATACTTTTGAAAATTTGTAACGCTAAATGTTTAATATGATCTGATCAATACTAAATTTGTATACGTTGATGAAATAAACGTTTTAGTAGGAAGAACGTTGAATTTTTTTTTAAAGTTAAATAACTTACTACGGTGATTCCAAATTACCATTTCCAAACCGAGAGATCAGCAAATTTCAGAAAAACGTACTCCATTTAATATCCTTTTTAGTTGTGTAATTACTTTTGTAATTACTTTCTTAAAAGATGAAGAAACTGATGAAGGAAAGGAAAAAAACATGGTTACTCGTGTTACAAACTTTGTCAGTAGATTCTACATTCAAAATGGAACCAAAAGTCCTAATTACCTAAGCCCCCTATCTGAATAGTTTCAGAGTTATTCGCCTATTTCTGATTTTTTAAGGTTTCACGACCTTGCTTCAAATAAACAATGAAAACTCCAAAACTAAAAGGTTTTGTATAAAACTGTTGATACTATTGAAAACTAAGCCAAAGTACCAATAAGAAGTAATCAATACTAAACCTCTAAACGTTGAAGAAATAAGCGTTTTAGTAACCAGAACTTTGAAAAAAAATGTTTTGTCATAGTTAAAAAACTTACTATGGTGATTCCCAACTACTATTTCCAAACCTAGACGTCAGCAAATTTCAGAACACGTACTCCATTTAATATCCTTTTTAGTCGTGTAATTAATTTTGCAATTAATTTCTTCAAAGATGAAGAAACTGATGAAGGAAAGGAAAAAAACATGGTTGATGAATTGGTAAGGTGGAAAATTTTTTTAAAAATATAAAATAAAATAAAAAACTTACGGAAATCTTAAAAAAACATAAAGAAGGGAATCACTCCGAAACTGGCGAGATTCGGACTATAGATAATAAGGACTTTTTGGTTCCATTTTGAATGTAGAATCTACTTGCAAAGTTTGTAACACGAGTAGCCGAACATCCTATATTATTAGGTTGGTAGATAAATTCATAGATCGAAAAGAAAGAGAGACATTTTGAAAAAAGGAAGTGTGTTTAAACGAGTGAGAGGGACAAAGGTTCAGTTACATAAGATAGAGAGAAATAGAATGAGGGACAATGGGAGAAAATGAGATACATACAGACATTTAGAAGAGAGACAATTCGAAAAAGGGAGTGTGTGAAAACGAGTGAGATAGACAAAGATTCATTTACATAAGATAGAGAGAAAGAGAATGAGGGACAATGAGAGAAAAAGACACATATACATGTAAGTAGAGCGAGAGAGAGAGAGAGAGAGAGAGAGAGAGAGAGAGAGAGAGAGATGGGGAGAGAGAGAGATAGAGAGAGAGAGATAGAGAGAGAGAGTGAGAGAGAGAAGAACATAAACAAACGGACGGAGAAAAAAAGAGAAAGTGAATGAGACTTTATATATATATGTAAAATATAAAATAATAAAGTATATATACACACATATATATACACATGTGTACATATATATATGTTGACAGATACGTAGTTAAATTGATGGATAGAAAAAGAGAAAGTGAATGAGACTTTATATATATATATGTAAATAAAGAAATATTAGGTTTTATACATTTAGTTGGACACAATTTTTTTCGCTTTATGAACGGGAATAAATAATCATTTTTTGCAATAAATAGCTTTGTCATTAACATAATTTGAATAACTGTCGGACCTTAATGGTAGATTTATTTTGTTCGTACAGAAATCCCCATTAGGCGCATATTATATATAAATATTATACGAACAGAAATAATTTGAACTGACGCGGTTTCCGGCTAAGGGGGAGAGTTGCGAGGTCGAGCGGCCCGGAAAATAAAAATATACCCTGGCTGATAAGAGAAAGAAAACTGGGAAATAAAACTGATAAATTCGGCCGAGTCCTTTTTTCATCTCATTCTGTTCATATCTCTGAGAAAACCTACCCCCCGNTATATATATATATATATATATATATATATATATGTTGACAGATACGTAGTTAAATTGATGGATAGAAAAACATCGGCAAATAGTCCAAAAAAGGAGAGACAAAGACAAAAATTAAAATATACCAAACACACACTTTAATCAATTTCAGGTACAATACATAATTGTTTGATCTTACAATATAATTTTTATATTTAATCTTACCATCGGGTTTACATACTACTTAAATGTGCTTATAATGTAAAATAGGTTGATAATTTAACTACTTTTGCAATGGCATGAAATTATACGCAGGTAAAGCGTTTCTTGTTATTCAAATCTGATAGTTAACAATCATCGCAGACAACAATGAAACGATCTGTCTTCAATTCTTAAAGAGTCGATTTCTAAAGAAAATTTTAAAAAAAAATCGTCGATAACGCCATCTCCTCGACGGGCGTCAGAGGTGCCATTGAAGAAGAAGATCGGTATGCATTGACGTGTAGTCGTACGGCCGTCGAATTCCAAATCACTCCCTCTCAACATGGCCAATCGACGTTCCACGCCTGCCGATCTTCCTAATCCCGACATAACGCCTCCCAATTACCCCATGGGAGAGGTGGGAAATTTCAAAAAGACGGAATCGGCCTTACATCCCGCCCCGCATACTTCATCCGAACAACGATAAAAAGATATTAAAATAATCGTTCTAAAGAGCTGTTTTTAATAGCAAATAAAAGATTCATAGTATTGTGTAGTGTCAGTTAAAATGTAGTTATAGATCACACATTGTTAATACTAGATATCGATTAGGGATGTGGTTCAATGATACTATTTGGGAATTAACATCGTCCTGAGGAAGGCGAATTATATACGCAATGCGCTATGTTGCTTTCTACGTCGACCATGACATTCCACTTCGACATACATTTTCGGAACTTAACATCGCCCCGAGGATGGCGAGATACTGCTCAAAAATGAATAGGGATGTTGCCAATTTTATAAACTTACTTTCCCTAGTATTTTTATTTTAAATTGCATTAAATGTATTGGAAATTTTTATGCTCTTTACTGAAGGACAATTTAATTAAGGGATGTCCTCTTTTAGCTGATACTTCTGTGCACCTCTTAGGCATACTGTTAATAAGGATGTCACTAATTTCATAAGGAATTTCACTAGATAGATGTTGCAACGCTGCACTCAGTTGTCGCAGGTCAACTGGCTGCGGATGGTGATCGAAAATCCTTCTCTGCAACGCATCCCAATGTGATCAATTGGGATCGAGGTCTGGTGAAAATGGGAAGATGGAAAATTTCAAGGTTTTCTAAACATTGATGAACAATATGCCTCTATGAGGTCTGGCATTTTCATCCAGAAATCGACAATCTCTGCCAATGAGATCCTGGTTTGATGGATGTATTCCTCGACCATTTCTTGGACATGAGGGACTGAGATGAAGTTGCATTGAACAATGAAGTCCAGTTCTTTCTCCAGTGTAAATCCCCTCCACATCCTCCAAACTGAATTTTTTTTAAAATTGGTTTTGTGTGAACCACACAGTTCTATATAAATCTTAAGAAAGATTTGTTGCAAGCTGGATACATTAGTTCTTTCATAAGTAATAATATCCTTGAAAGTCCTTACAAAACTCATTAAGTAAAAATCATCATAGACAGTGTAGTGTAAAAGAAAAAGACTTTCTGATTCAAGAAATATTTATTCAACAACATGGTTATGTTCTATTCTATTCTATTCTAGAATAATGCTAATTATTTTTATTGTAGTAGAACTGTTAACACAAATTACAATTACAGAAACTTTTTTATTTTTTTTTAGGTAAATTCTTACTTGGAAGTATTTTTATCAGATCTTTTATCTATTTTCTTATTCTATGACAGAAAATACCAGAATTACTAAACCTAGGACTTTTTCGACTAGAATTATAGCAAGACTGCTGATTGGACACTGCAGATGGCGGAAGTAAATGAATAGACCTGTCCATAGTGGTAAGCTCGCAATCTAGCCAGTACTGTTTCCTCTTTTCGAGTATATTTTTGCGCTATTTTTTATTTCTTATTCTGTTTTCTGTTGCATTGTACCAGATAGTTTTCCAATTATTTCGTTCGATTTGCTTTAATTACCCATCTATGGGATATTCTCTTTTCATTGGATATCTCTCTTATTAGATGTCCTTCTTTAACCACCATTTTGTCAACGCAATCTTGTGCCTTTCTACGTATCCATACGATTGCTGTGTGTATATTGTAGACTGCGGAGGAAAATGAATAGACTTGTCTACAGTAACCAATTCGCAACTTGGCCAGAATTGTTTCCTCTTGTCTAGATTTTGTCGACATCTCTGTCCGTTTTCTTTTGTTCCTGTATTGCACTATACAGTTTTCTAACTATTTCGTATTATTTGTTTTAACTGTTCACCTACACCTTCCGGGGATACCTATTTTAGTAAATATCCTTCTGTACCAATTCTTGTTCATTTCTACGTATCATTGCGTAGGTATTCATAAAACCTACAAATCTAGGACATTTTAGGGCTAGAATTTTAGTAGAATTGATGTCTAGACTCTGGAGGCAAATATATGACCATAGTGACCAACTCACAACCTAGCCAGTACTTTTTCGTCTTTTCTGAATTTTTATTTACTTCTAACTTCGTTTCTTTGTTTTATATCAGTTTTATTGTAACAGGAAGTTTCCAAAATAAGTACATCAATATATTCAAGGGCTCCCTTTCGTTATTGGATGTCTTTTTGTAGCACCAATTTTTGAAATGCGAAGTCGTTCTTTTTCACAAATATCCATAAAAACACCGTTCGTGACATTGATCTGAGAGAAAATAAATTTCTTATATTACTTGTTTTAAAAAGTTTTCTAAGGGAAAATAGTGACGGGGCCGCGGTAGCCGAGTGGTTAAGGCGTCAGACTCTTGGCTAGTAGATCCCGCGGGTTCGATCCCCACCGTCGCATCTGGACTTTTTCTGACGCGTAAGGGGACCGGTGGCCCCAATTGAAAGAAATTGACACGGCTCTCGCCAATGAAAGGGGCGGGATCGGATCTCAGCGACCCTGAATTTGGTCCCAGCACCCTTCAAAAATGAGTTTCTTCTATGGAAGAACACCGGTACAACGGGGGCTCAAGTTCACATTTGTGTTGCGAGCCCTCCCCCAAAATATGGAGCCAGGGATAAAGTACAATAAGCCAGTTGGGTCAGAAGAAATCACCAATTCGGTAGTTTCCGAGGTACAAGGGCCAAGCTGACCATGTCCAAAGCTTTATTTATGGCTCTCGGCAGTAAAATTACAGCAGAAAATGTACAAAAAATCTTATTTTTTATAGTTATAATAAAAAGCAACACATAATCTGCTGGTTTTTTTAAGAATGTAACTTTTTGAATGCATTGAAAACTTACATTCATTTTTTTTTAAACAGTAGTTAAATCAGACGATCCAGACGCTAAAATAAAATGGACAATCATTTGAATATTTTATCTCTCACGATGAACTGATTCCCATCGTAGCAAATGCGGGTGTTGTGATAAAGTAGCTCTCATTGGTGCATTGTCGTTTATGGCCGAACATGATTTAAAAACTAAGGGGCTACAAAGTTAAGTCCGTCCATAAGGCTAAGGCTAAAGTAAATCAGGACGTTCTAATCTATTCTTATTATATTCAATCAAAATCTAACAGAGGAAACACAAAAGTTTTATAAATATAAGAAATTGTTACAATCGATGCATCTATAATATAGAAACTTACTTAATTATCTTTCTCATGAAGTATTTAGTATGAAGCCAACGTTGACAGAAATTCACTAATTTCGTGGTCCACTTGACCAATTAATATATTACAATTAATTAAGGTTTTTAGTCGAGATAAAAAAGTAGTTGAAAGAAATTATTAAGGTTCATAAGATACTTAATTTAACTTAATTTAAGTCGAGTAACAGTAAAAACATAAACCTCGAAACTAGCTATAACATTTAAAATTAGAAAAAGAGCTGGGATCAGCGATTCCAATGAAACTTTTTTGCTGATAGTAAGTCGAAAATTATTGTACTTGATAATACCCCAGCAGAAAAAAATATAGCTTATTTAAAATATCGTTCGATCAGAAAGTAATTATTTTGTTGCAATGAACAAAAAATTTAAACTAAGCCATTTGCGAATCACAATAATCTAAAATTAAAAGTGAATGGCTCTGACAAATGAGATTTTAAAATAATGATTTTTTAGACTTTATCCCCGTTAAAATGATAAATATTTACTGAATCATACACGCTTAATTACTAGATACATCGGATATATAATATTTTAGAAAAAAATAGTACTATGTTCTACTTTTTTTTATAGAACGTCGAAAATTATTGTACTTGATAATACCCCAGCAGAGACAAAATAATTGGAGCTTATTTAACATACCTCTCGGTCAAAAAGAAATTAAGTATTTTGTTTCAATGAACAAAAAAAATTAAACTAAGCAATTTGCCAATCAGAATAATCTAAAAGTAAATGTCAATGGCTCTGACAAATGAGATTTTAAAATAATGATTTTTTAGACTTTATCCCCGTTAAAAATGATAAATATTTTCTGAATCATACATGCTTAATTATTAGATACATCGGATATATAATATTTTAGAAAAAAATAGTACTATGTTCTACTTTTTTTTTATAGTAAGTCGAAAATTATTGTGCTTGATAATACCCCAGCAGAAAAAAATAGAGCTTATTTAAAATATCGTTCGATCAGAAAGTAATTATTTTGTTGCAATGAACAAAAAATTTAAACTAATCAATTTGCCAATCACAATAATCTAAAATTAAATGTCAATGGCTCTGACAAATGAGATTTTAAAATAATGATTTTTTAGACTTTATCCCCGTTAAAAATGATAAATATTTTCTGAATCATACATGCTTAATTATTAGATCCATCGGATATATAATATTTTAGAAAAAAATAGTACTATGTTCTACTTTTTTTTTATAGTAAGTCGAAAATTATTGTACTTGATAATATCCCAGCAGAAAAAAATAGAGCTTATTTAAAATATCGTTCGATCAGAAAGTAATTATTTTGTTGCAATGAACAAAAAATTTAAACTAATCAATTTGCCAATCACAATAATCTAAAATTAAATGTCAATGGCTCTGACAAATGAGATTTTAAAATAATGATTTTTTAGACTTTATCCCCGTTAAAAATAATAAATATTTTCTGAATCATACATGCTTAATTATTAGATACATCGGATATATAATATTTTAGAAAAAAATAGTACTATGTTCTACTTTTTTTTTATAGTAAGTCGAAAATTATTGTGCTTGATAATACCCCAGCAGAAAAAAATAGAGCTTATTTAAAATATCGTTCGATCAGAAAGTAATTATTTTGTTGCAATGAACAAATAATTTAAAATAATCAATTTGCCAATCACAATAATCTAAAATTAAAGGTAAATGGCTCTGACAAATGAGATTTTAAAATAAGGATTTTTTAGACTTATCTCCGTTAAAAATGATAAATATTTGCTAAATCATACATGCTTAATTATTAGATTCATCGTATATATAATATTTTAGAAAAAAAATGGAAGAGTGAATGTGATTACTGATCGGAAATGTACAATTTTACGATAAATAATATCACAATAGCATAATTAATAAAATAGTCATATATACAATGTAAGATTTTATTTTTAAAATCAATTTTTTTTTAAATTAAAAAACTAATAATGGTTGATTTTAAATAAAATAATTAAAATTGAGAGTATAACGTTTGTTTTTCGGACGAACAAATTGTTTTTTGATTTTATGAATTTTTTTAACTACACTTCTAAATCTTACTAGTGAGTCGTCAATTTGTAGATTAGTGTAGGTCTTTAATAGTTAAAGAGAGCCATAAATATTTCATTTTCTTGTTCATTTTTTTTTTCAAAATATATTTACATACAACCATTCGGTTTTCTTTTAATTCCATTGGTATTCTACAAATTGGCACCTAGTTGTTTTTAACAATGGTGTTTGGATAATTATTGGTTGCAACGACAAGTTACGGCAAATTTTTACATCTTATTTTTTTCTAAAAAAGATATCTCAGCTTTTGAGTGGTTTTTTAAATATTGCTCGCTAATATTGTTCATCTATCGTAGTTTGACAAAATGAAAAAAAAAAAATAAATAAATTACTTTGTTATGTCAACTTGCAAATTCGTTGATTATTGGCAAAAAAGTAAATTGGCAACAAATTTTTACACCCTATTTTTTAAAACAAAAAAAACGTCTCAGGCTGTGGGTAGTTTTTTAAAGATTTAACGCTGCCAATGTTTCTCTGTTGTAGGTTAACAAAATTAAAAACAAATCGTTTCAACACGATGAAGCATTTTGGAGAAAAGCGTACGGAAAAATGAAAAATCCAGGCATTCAGGACGAGCAATTTTCTGATTAAGTTCACCAGTTTCGTGGTCCGCTGGTAAAATTAATATCTTACAATTGATTAAGGTTTTTAGTTGAGATAAAAAAGTCACCGTCACGAGCGGGATTCGAACCCACGATCTTCCGCTAGATACGCCGCTGCTTTACCACTTGAGCTATCGTGACCTCGATCCACTAGGACACTAACTTCACATCTCAACCCCACCTTTTGAATTTTCCCTCCTTTTTGCCATTTTTCAAATTTCAAGACAGGAATCCTTTTAAAAAGATAATTCTTACTCCAGTAAGTTGTTTTGCGACGATCCGGATTTCGAGACCTATACTTCATCGTCAGGATGAATGACTTCTTCAACTACGTAACTATGAATTACAAAAGTGAACTCGCTGATACCCCCGCCAACGAGATGTTCCAATTACCAGCTGGTTTTTCAATGGCGCTCAATTTGAACGTGCGAAAAGCGGAAATTATAACACAAATAAATATTATAATAGTAAAAACTGTAAGAAATTAATTCTAAATTAGTGATTAAAGATAAAATATAGAAAATTAGAATGGCAACTAAATATTATTAAATTATTATAAAAATAATAATATTTAATTATTTGGACGTTCAATATTATTTATATACATATTTAAAATGGGAGGTAGATCAAAATCTGTTATATTATTAATACTTTTATCACCATGTTCAATTTTACATTTTTTAATTTGAAATTTCTCAAACCAATCTAGTTCTCTCCCTTTGTTGAAACTATGTAACACTCTTGTATTTAAATTTGAATTGAAATTATGTTTTGTTTCTTTTAGATGGTCCTTACATTCCGAAAATTTGCTCGATTTAGGCAAGTGTTCTTTTACTCTCGTTTTTATTTCTCTACCGCTTTGAACTGTATATTTAATATTACAATCATTACAATTGAGTTGGTAAACCCCGGTTTTTGCCAAGTTGTCTTTAGGTTATCATTTCTACAAAAGACAGGATTTTAAAAGACAGCTTAAGAGATGACAAATTGCAAGTTCATCAAGGCAGGATACATCAGAACACTTGATTCTCCACTTAAAAACAATTTAAGAATTTTAATAGCTCGGCATGTCATGGGAACAGTTTAATTCTCTATACAAAAAATTTTAGTTTAATTTTTTTTTTAAATCTGCAAACCCAATTAAATCAGTCTTTTATTTCGGCTCTTTTGTAAGGTTGCATTTATTTACTGGAATTTGTAGGTCACATGAGGTAGAAATGTTACCTTTGATTTTTTTTTTTTTTTTTGACTGGGGCTTCCGACATCTAGGACATTTCAGCCCCCAACTAAATCTATATTCTATTAATCCTTTCAAACATCCATACAAATAAATACATTCATACATATAAATACATCCATACAGTACACACATTCCGTTTGGTCGGTGTAGTACTTGATATTCCTCCACCGACGTATACTTAAACTAATCTAGATTGGGGTCGATGGAGTAATTTTATAAATATTCCGCCTTCGACCCCGAACAGTCATACGCTCTCAGAATTCGAGGGCGGATGATGACGTTATATTTCACCCTCACCTCAATGGCGAGGGCCATTCACGCTAATAAATACATGCATTCAGACTGAACATATAGACACACAACCCATAAGACATATTATATACAATAAAAAAAAAACAATTTCACTTAAAAAGTGGAACAGGGGACCCAGAAACCCGCTGCCGTGCTCGAGTACCATTTTCAGATTGGATGACATGCCTACACGCTCCCTGTCGCGAGCCAAGGCATGACATGTTTCCAGTATGTGGGACACATCGAGCAACCTTTCTTAGCATAAGGAGCACCTGCGCGGGCTTTGGCCCAAGAGCAGGTGTCCGTGTATTGTTCTAAAGTGATTAAACTTGGTCTATTTTAACCAATTTCAACATTACGTGTAAACAACAATGTTCAATTTGTCGCTCAAAATTCGCATTTTTAACACGGTGAGTTGTTAAAAGGTTTTCGGATCGATGACTGCCTTTGAAAAACAAACATCGCGGCACAATGGAAAATTGATTTTCAATTGTTAAAACTTCCACGCCTCGCATCTTTAACCGTCGGAGGTTTGATCGTTAATTCTCCTTTTATTCGGCCCCACTCATCAACCCTGGGTATGTATAAAACAAGCGAGACTGACTGGGGGGGGGGGATCCTAATGGTGTTTTAGATAAAAGAGGATTAGCGAGGGAGAGAGAAGTGCGAACAGCTAACAATACAATGCTGATATTGAAACATCCCTTTAAAAAAACGTAATTTATTTTGATTTTGTTTTTTTATAATTATTTTGTAACTTTTACCGTACAATTTGTTTTTATTGGGGCACGCTACGAGAATCAGTACAAAAAAAAGTGATGATTTTTTATCAATTTTTCACCCGATAGTATCAGACATATAAGTACTTCAGTGAGATATAAGCTAAAAGTTGGATGATCGTACTGAAATAGGGGAATAATGTAAGAAACTATTTATGAAAAGGTAATGGCATAAAATGGGAATCAGACAGCCAAGCAGCATAAAAGCAGAAGCATGTAAAATATCGCATCGGAAATTTCCAAAACCTGGGAAAACACAAAATCTGCCAATATTTTTGGAGCTAGTACATAAAGGAGTTCAGAGTAAAAAAACAACGAACTAGCCCTTCTCTTATCTGCAAATTCACATATGCCCAGAACCTATATTTGGGATATCAGGGTAAAAACGAATCCTCCATAACAAAATGGGCCAACAAAAGCCAAACCGAGGAATTGGGCCAACTCCAGATTACAGTAAACTTAAAAACCCTTATTATAACTGGTAGATTGCACAATTTTAGCTTCAGGTAGTGTTAGGACGAACTACGGGACCCTGACATATGAGAAAACACCTACATAACATGGATATATTCATTGATGAACCAATTTCCATGTAATGCAATAATAAGGAAGAAACTACAACCCATATTATCTTCGAACGCGAAACAGCTGCTTAATTGAATCATAACTTCGGTTACCAAGAACCAGCGAAAAAATAATTGCAGCAATGAGCTACCAGTTCTTAAATATAGAAGTGTTCATTGAATTGAACTAAGAAACTATAAAAAGAAAAATAAGCCAAAAGACTGCAGTGCTTAGTGAATACCAAACCCTCGCTTTCTAGTATCATTTTCATCGCCATCACCATTAAGGAATGAATGACTGAAGAAAATAGTTATCCAAGCTGTCATGGATTATAAAACGAAAACCTTGAACACATCGCTAGGTTTTTTTTAGGAGGGTATTTCAACTACGAGGTTATATGAAAGTATGTTCGAATGCAGTGCCGTTAGACTTTTTTTTTACAGTGATGAGAGCCATGTCAACGCTTAAACTCTTGCGGCCACCGACCCTCCAGTATCTCTACAGTTAGACAGGATAAAACTCAGGGATAGGACTATATACTGGTCACTGTCCAATAAGAAAACGCCTAAACCATCAGAGGGCAATTTAATTGTGAACCGGCTGACTGGAGAATCATCTACCTCAGGTGTTAGCATCCGGGTGCAGACGTTGGGGGTTGGGCTCGGAAGGGGATGTCAACAGCTAGGTCAATTCAGCACCCAAAGCATGCAGTTCCAAACCCATTCGTACTACCTTCATTAATTAGGGTGGATTTTTTACACATCTTGTTGAATATGAAGCAAATTTTAAGTTATGCAATAAAAATGAATGTTATCTTCGAATGCAAAGCAACTGCTTCAAAATATAACCTAGGGTACCAAGAGGCAAGAAGACCCGGGAAAAATATTAACAGCAATGGCATACTTAATCTTACAGAAGAATCGAGTTCATTGAACTGATTAAGGGGCTAGGGGGAAAGTACAATGAACAAAAAAACCGCAGTGCTTGGTGAATACAAAACCTTGCTTCCTCATACTCTTCTTTCAACAATCATTATCATCATCAACGAACGAATGAAAACAAAGGATAAAAGAAAGTAGAAATGGAGCCTGAAATTAATTAAGTAAACAATTTATAGAGAAAGACACGAAATCCTTATGGGAAGAAGGTTATGTGTTTTTAAAAAGATCCTATAAGCTATGTAAAAAATTAATGGGTGAAGCAAGGGAGGAACGCCATATGGAAAGAGAAGAGGAAAAAAAGCGCGCATAAATGTGGGGCGTTATGACAGAAGTCAGTTGTAAAGCAATTAACGAGAGCTACAATGAAAATGGAAAAATACAAAAAGGTATAAAGAATTTTCAATGATAGAATGCAAAACAAAAAATTATAGAAAAAAAAGATATATAGCGAACAGTCGGAAATTAAAGAGTGTGAGAGTGAGTGAGGGTGAAAGGGTATAGATAGATAGATAATTAGATAGAGATAGAGAGATAGAGATAGAGAGAGAATGAGAGAAAAAGAAAATAAGAGTATAAAAAGGTACATAAGCAGATAAACAGATAAGTAGCGACAAAGATAAAAAAATAGAAAAAGAGAGAGATAGAGAGAGCGAGAGAGAGTAAGAGAGAGAGAGAGAGAATTGGCAATTTGGCAATTTTAACAATGTAAAATTCATAAAAATAAGGATTATAAATTGATAAGTATTGACTAAATAAATCATATGTGTGTGTGAACGAGAGAGAAAGGAAAACAGAAACACAGAGAGAAAAAGAGAAAGAAAGACAGAAAGAAGAAAGAGAAAGAGCGAGAAAGAGAATTTAATTACTACGTTTTTATGTTTTCTTACTTATTGGGTTTGTGGGCTGTGTTTTTTCTCTTTGTTGTGTGCATGCGAAATTGTATTTTTTAATCTACTAACCTCTTATGTACACAATAAAATGATAAAGGCAAGAAAAGAGTGAAAGAAAAAAATAATTTATACTCAATTACTAACAAAATTTGAACAATTTTTCTTGACATTAATAGCCGAAACGAATAATAATTATCAAAGCAGCAATTATCCGTCTAGTAGTTACTGACGGACGGAATCTCGGTTTCTCTCGGCAGTACGTAATGCCTTCCGGGTCCGCTTAGTTTCGCCATTTCGACTTCTGGGCTTCCGTGCACGGCAATCGGTTCTGGAGAAGAACAAACAACGAGAAGCAGACCTTCGGACAATTAGCCTTTACATACACCTCGGATACATGTTAGCAAAAATTTTATTTACAAGAACAGTCATATATTTAAGGGTTTTAAAAAACTAAAGATGTTAATTCTGGCAGGTGATAAAATTAATTTCTGCTAATTGAGTCATGATGATTTATGTTGAGTAAACAATAACAATTCGTGATTCAAATTAATCAATGATAAGCCAACTTGCACGTATATGTATGTACTTTTTTCGTTATATCAATCATAAACATTCCATAAATTAGTAGTTTTTCGTAATATTTAATGATCTATTATAATTATGTGTTTTCAGTTGTTCATAGAGAGTACTCGTTCGATTAGTAATAATAAAAGACTACTCGAGACAACGCGGACCCAGATTTGGTCAGGAATGTCTTAAACATGCGTTGGTTTATTGTGTATACCGAAAAACATTTTGAATTTCCTTCAACCCGGTCAAATCTAGTTAACTATTTACAAAACAAAAATACAACTATTTAACGTAAATATTCTGTTCTACTTACAATCTTCCGTCCAGCTTGTTTCCGATCGGAAGAGCCGGTGAAAGAGCACAGAAGCACTGAAATAATGCACAGAACGGCAGAAAAAAAAACGATGCCTTTTGTTTTTGTTTGGGGGGGAGGGTGAGATCGACAGAAAAAACACCGTCCGGACGAGTGAAGGGTGCGTTGACGACTGAGTCGGAAAATAATCGAGGGGAGCAAAGCGAAGCTGGCCGAGCCTAGCCGGCCGAACACGATTGCAAAGCCGTTGGTGGGGAAGTGCAACCCCCGACAAAAATGATTATTCTACAATGATTCTGATGATACAAAAACCCCAAAACGAGCCGGGTTTAAAAATTCCGACACTGAAAATATAAACACGAAGGAACATGTCCAACAGAAAAATTAAGAAAAATGTACTACGTTTTGGTGTGATAATTGCAAATACACTGACAGGCACAAAATTCCATCCACTTGTAATATATATTGATTTATGTATATTTTTATACATGAATTTTAACGTTTAATAGTTGAGTCTTTGTCTAAAAAAGTAAAAAAAAAATGTAAATTGCTAAGGAAAATAAAAATAACCGACAGATAACATTTGTTTTAATTTTGTCATAGATTTTTAATTAACATTTCCATGTCACGCATTTCCTCCTCTTGCTTTAATTACATCTCGAAGACGCATCGGCATACTTTCTACCGGTTTGAAAATGTCTCTTTGCAGGAGGTTACCCCATTCTTCACAAAGAATACTTTCAAGATCGTGGAGGGTATCAGGACGTGATGGATGTACTTTTGAGTATTTTGAGGTTATCCCATAATGTTCGATGGGTTTCAAGTATGGAGTGCGGGCTGGCCACGCTAAGACCCTGATGGCACGCTGTTTAAGGTACTTGGTACTACGCGAACGACATGTGGTCGGGCATCATCGAGGGATAGGCAACGCATGATATTCCCAAATTTCATCCACATTGCGAATGGCCGTCAAAGACCTTCCACGAACAACAACACACTGGGTGGGACTCTCCATTGAAGTTCCCGCCCACACCATCACTGAACTACGTGGTGAAAAGTGTGGCTCTGGGAAAAATTACAGGTCCGTACATTTATTTAGCCTTGTCCACATTCTTTCACGCCTATGGAGCAAATCTACACTCATCAGTACAGCAAAAGTACAGCAGACCTATCGTCCAACGACCAATGGCTGTGTTCTACAGCAAATGCGAGCCGTACAACTCTGCTCATCGAACTTACTGGAGCTGATGAATCGCTTGAACAACAGTAAGGTGCCGGTTTCCCAAAATTCTCAAAGTCAAAAAACGGTCATCCTATGATTCTGTTACCTTTAAGGTCTTTGCCCACTAGAATCATACTAGGACCGTTTCAGGCACGAAAAAAACGGTCCGGTCACTACAATGCCCACTGCAGCGGATGAACCGCGTTCTATACCCGTTTGTAACGCGTGTATAAAAACGTTTAGTAGCCGCCCTGCTTCAGTCGCTGTCGTACATTTATTTTTTAAAAACGCATCTTTCGTGGACTTTTGTTTCCTTGTGTAGAGTGAATTTGTTAAATAAAGTATGGCTATTAGAAAATTATTATACGAGAATTGGCCATGATTGCCATTATTTTGGACGAGGAAGAGGAAAAAAACACTAGATGTTGTAAATCGTATAAAACCTCTAATTACGAACATATTCTATTAGTTGTTCATCCTCCATTTTTATTAAGACACAACATTCACAATACAATAGAACACAAACACAGATCTCTTCGTGAAATGCAAAGAACTTGTGTGGAACGGGACAGCAACACAGTAGGCCGGATGCGCACAACGGACCGACACCTGCAAAATATTCTCGGCAGCCGATTTTTGACTGAACGTGCACGGCACGGTACGGTGTTTGCCGGTGACGGAACGGTGTAGTGGGCATTTTCTAATACTAGATGATGTAAAGAATATTTATTTGCATGTGTCGGTACGGTTACGGTCCTAGTATGATACGTCCTAGTGGGCAAAGACCTTTAGGGGTCCAGAAGCGGGCCTTCTATGTTACGACCCAGTTTCTTGAAAACGTCTAACGGCGTCCCGCAGAGTTACGTAGGGAACTTCAATGGCAATAGCCGCATACCTGATGGAACGTCCATCATCAATAAGTGCCACACCACGCACATCCTCAGCACTAGCTGGCATTTTTAAGCTTCAAAAATTGAAATCAGGAAAGCAATCATGAAAACCAAGCAGTTCATTGGTTCAGAATACAAATGAGACTGAATAAATATTCTTCAACTTTACCCTTGTTTTGGACTAAGGATTAAATGAGTTTACGTCTAATTGATAGTTCCAATTTAAAACATAACATAGACAAATATTTATTGTGTAAAAACAATGAGGCAAATTAAGGACAGAAGAATTTTCTTACTCTTATTTATGCCTTTGAAATTTTCTTTAAACTTTTTTTCTTTACTCGTGTTGTTCGTTCTTTGCTACTTATTTTCATTCTTTACGTTTTTGAATATTATCCTTGCCTCGTCTTTTATTGCCTTCCTTTCTTGCTCAAAGACTTACTTGACTCCGTCCTTTCATACTCAATTTCTGACATTTTTTATTATTTTTATTTATTCTGAAATATCTACTTTCCTTACTTAATAACTAACGTATTTTCTTCCTACAAGTAATGATTTTCATTTACATACGTCATTCATTTATATTTCATGACTTTTTTTTATTCCATTCATTATGTTTTTTTTTTTTTGTTTTACAAATTTTTTCATTCATTACTTTTTTTCTGATGTGATTTCTGTTTTCTTTCTATATAGATTTTTTTCTCTCGTACATTATTTCGTTTCGCTCATCTTTAATCTATTTCTGCCTTCTTTAGTCCTTTTTTTATATGGTCTCATTATCTGTCTATATGAGTTACATCATTTAAAACTAATTAAGGTTTTTAGTTCAGGTAAAAAAGTCAGTGTCACGAGCGAGATTCGAACCTGCCATCTTCGGCTGGATACGCCGCTGCTCTACCACTTGAGCTATCGTGACTTCGATCCGCTCGTGACACTGACTTCCTATCTCAAACCCACCTTTTGAATTTTCCCTCGTTTTTGCCATTTTTATCTCAACTAAAAACCTTAATTAATTGTAAGATATTAATTGGTCAAGCGGACCACGAAACTTGTGAATTTAATAAATTTAAATGAAGTATAGCTTCACTAAAGCTTCATTGTCGCCGAAAATCAAATAGATTACACGACATTTGAAAAAATGGCAAAAAGGATGGAAAATTCAAAAACGTGGGTTGAGATGGGAAGTTAGTGTCCGAGCGGATCGAAGTCACGATAGCTCATGTGCTAGAGCAGCGTCGTATCTAGCCGAAGATCGTGGGTTCGAATCCCGCTCGTGACACTGACTTTTTTATCTCAACTAAAACCTTAAACACCTTAATTAATTGAAATATATTAATTGGTCAAGCGGACCACTAAAACTAGTGAATCATTTAAAACAATTTTTTTTATCCTTCATTTTTAAGTTCTGTTTATTCATCTATCTTCCCTTGTAGTCTTCCTTCCATTCATCATTCGTTACTTTCTTTCAACACACAATTTCTGCCATTGTTTACTTCGTTTTTATTTCTGGAAAATTTGTCTTCTTCACTCCACAATTAACTTCATTCATTACTCAGTTTCACCACACATTACTATCTATAATTTTTTTCTTGAGATCTTACTTTCTTTCTCCATAACTAATGCATTACATTGTCGCCTTCCCTTTTTCTTGAAAATCTTTTCGTCTCACGGCTTGCTTCGTTCATTACTTTTATGCAATTACTGCCTTTTTTCATCCTCCTTTCTTTCCATATGGTCGTCCACCCCTTGCTCTACGAATCCTTCATTCATCTGACATTTATACCCTTTTTTTAAAACGTTTTTTTACATTTATCTTTTATCTTTCGTTTCGTAATTTTCAATCCATTAATTTCTTGGTTTTTATCATCTATTTGTATTCATCATTTCTATAAACCTATTATCTTCCTAATTTCTCTATCGTTTCAACTTTATTACGTGCCTTATTATTTCCTTTAAAATTCCCTTACCTTTTTTCATAACTTGCTTCACTCAAGTACGTACGTATTCTGTCCCTTTCGACCTACCATATGATATAGGTTTCTTGACTCTTATTTTATTTATTTCAGTACTTGGTTCAATTTTTATTTCTATCATCAGGGATCATTTATTTTTTCGTAATGGCCTTACTTTTTGGCTCCATAACTCAAATAATGTGTTTCGTTTTTGTATACCTCATTCTCCTGTAATTGAAATACTTTCATTTTTCTTTATTCTTCTATCCTATTAATTCTTGCCACTTGTTATTCACTTTTCTACTTTTACTCTTTAAAGTCTTCGCATATCCTTATCTAAGTAAATCCATAATTTACTTAATTCCGTTTATTAAATCAACTTTTATTTCCTACCTTTCCGCTTCTTCCTAGTTAGCATGTGATTCATGCCTCATACTTTTTTTTAAGACTTATTTTATTTTTCATTTCTATGTTCTGTAATCACTGCAATTTTTTATTCTTACATTCGTGCTGTATAATTTCCTTCGTTTATTATCATTGTACGTATCGTATTTCAACAATATTTTATATTTACTAGTTTTAGTGGTCCGCTTGACCAATTAATATATTTCAATTAATTAAGGTTTTTAGTTGAGATAAAAAAGTCAGTGTCACGAGCGAGATTCGAACCCGCGATCTTCGGCTGGATACGCCGCTACTCTACCACTTGAGCTATCGTGACTTCATATCTCAAACCCACCTTTTGAATTTTCCCTCGTTTTTGCCATTTTTATCTCAACTAAAAACCTTAATTAATTGAAATTATTTTATATTTTAATCCATTATTTCTTTCTTAGTAGTCTTCTCTTCGTGTTTCCTTATTTAATTATTTTGTTCTATTTATTTAATTTATTTATTTATTTAAGTACAATTTATTAGTTATATTCCAATAAAAAGCAACAGATTAATATTCATAGACTGGCCAATAATGTTTTTTTTTTTAATGCTTTCATGTACATAATTTTATGAGGGAGGAGCAGCGTCATTCCAAATGGTAATTGTTGATTGTAATAAATATCTCTTTTTTTATTTGTTAGTGGGGAAAATTCCCCGCCTCCCCTATTATCACCACCCCAGCAGTGCAATGTTTTGTGCCGTAATTAAATTAGCCTGACCCAATTTCCGACATCAGAGGTTAATATGGCAATAAAGGTTTTCCAGATCGATACAAGCCTCGAAACTTTTTATCTTCATTTTTAATCTTCTTTTATCCATAACTTACATCATTCTACACTTTTGTTCACTCGTAATTTGTACCTACGTATTACGCCTTTTCTCTCTCTCTTCAAACATTTCTACCCAATCCCATTCCATTTCAACTTTTCTACTTTTTTATATATTTTATAATTAGAGACCGCATTTATACGTATTCACTTTTTCTTCTGAACCTCCTACTCCATTTTGGATAATTTCATTTCATGTTTCATATTATTTAGAAGCGAACAATCTGAATTTTATTTTAGATATTTGTAAATATTTAGTAGATTTTACTTATAATTACATATTTTCCTTAATTTACATATTTTAGTCAATATTCAATAAATTAAACAATAAAAGTATTCAAAACGGTAAAAAAAATCAGCAAAAACCGAAAGATTGGCTTCAGATAACTCGAGATTTGAAGACTTAATCAATAAATTTCGACAAAATTTTAAATTATTTGAAAAAATGTTGAAGATTTAAGCTATAATTTGTTGTATCTGTTTTTCACTTTTTTCAAATACATAAAATGGTTACACTTGTATAATCCCATAATCGTTGTTTTAAATGCGTTCTTATTTCATAGCATTTTTTTAGCTCCTGAAATATACATATTTATTTTCGAAAATTGTTAGCCATGGTTATCTGTCATTGTCATAATGCCATCCTACAAACCACGTAGTGTCCTCTTTTGTGGAAATATTCCGTCGTTTTCACATTCTTAAAGCTCATAAACATCCCAACCCCATATCCCTTTACAGTCACACCACCTTCTTCCTTCAATTAAATATCCTTGAAAGACTCATTTTAAAGCGATTATTGCTCATCGTAGGTACTCATATTTTCATTTCTTCTCAACAATTTGGCTCCTGTCCTTACCATTCTACAATCCAACAAAGTTTGAGAGTTGTCAACACTGGATAACTTTATGCTCCAGAGTAAAAAGAGTTTTGCTTGGATGCGTTCTAGATTTAGGGTCTGGCACTGGGCATGCTTTATAAACTTAAAGGCTTCCTACGCAGTCTTATTAACTGATGCTGATGTCCTACCTAACCGACCGCTGCTTCACAGTGTGGTGCTGCTACGAGTTGTAGAAAGTCAGACGGATACAAGACGGCGTCCCCCAACATTTTTCGTACCATCCTTTGTATCGTTTATACTCCTGATCTACACGCTAATACTATCATCACCACTTTTACGGATGATACCGCAATTTTGCCCTCTAACTAGAATCCTATCCAAAATGACTCAAACATCCAATCAGCCAAGAATACCTTGAGCTTATCGAAGGTTGGTGCAAAAAGTGGACGACAATACTGAATAAAGAAGAATGCACTCACTGTACGTTCACATTGAAAAAATAGCCTTGCCCTCCATTGTACATCAACCACAAGCAAATACCGACTTCTATTCAATTCAGAATTTGACTTTGGCATTATACATCCAGCGCGTCGAATCTTCTCAACAAAACTACTCAGACAAATCGTCGCTCCTTACTACGTCGCTAACCTTCCTATCCACAAACTAAATTAACTTTACAACTTTATTAAAAAAATGTTAAAAATTAAACTGAGTAAAACAATTTTACCAAAAATTTTCTATGGAAACAATGAAGAAAATATAACATAAGTACTAAGTCCTTTGTCCTATTGCGATGATCACCGCATGCATTTTATGAGGTTCTGACTGTAGTGTGGTGGAATAATATTTTCCTCCAACAGCACCATTCTTAATTCCTGCAAATTCTCTGAGATCACTTGGCGAATTTTACCTTTTTTAAAAACTCGTTCCAAAGGTGTTCGATTGGGTTTATTAAGTCGTGACTACATTCTGGCCACTCCAATCATTGAAAGAAACCCATTCTAAGTAGACGCGAACGATCCCACTGTGTGGTGCCCGCATACTTGGTCATCCTAAAAAGGACTCTGAGGATCTTTAACGTCCGCACCTAGCCTATTCGGCCTTATCGGACTTTTAATTTTCAAGATGAGACCTGACGCACTCCGCATACGACAGGAATGTGTTACTGCCTCAGCATTGGTGTAGAGGTAGCTCAGCCCCGAAGGGCCAAGACAACCTCGCCATTCCAAGTGGCCGGGCGTGCATTGAGCATCAGACCGCATGCCACGCGCAAAGGGCTACGTAAGACGAAATAAATCAGCTCAGTCTCCCGCGCACTCCCTACATAGAGAAGGCGACTCTATCTCCCAGAATATTAGGGCTCCCCCAGCGTAGAAACTACCGGATCCGCTCCGGCCGCGGTTTCATTTAAAGTGGAATTTCTCACCACCCCCTAGAGGAGTACCGCCTACGGTAAAGTCTCCTATCGAGCTCAGCCTACGTGCAAAGAATACTCGAGTAGGAGAAACCGATTCCCTACCCGTTCCCATCCGTCACTACTCACGCATTCGAGGGACTGTCTAGCCTACATGCTGCCTTCCGATCCGCTGTATCCCGTGAGGCCGGGTGTATAACGGTGGTCATACGCAAGTTTTGTACGAATGTCACAGGAAGAAGACAGCCTCTTCTCTAAATTCCCACCACAAGCCACTACGAATCCATTCCCTGTGTATCAGGGGCTGGATTTTGGAACATTTCCGTTACCCCGTAGTTCAGATGGTTATGCACCCTCCCCCGTCTGTGCAGACAGGATCTGATACCCTAACCTCTGATAAGGCACCCGCCGCCCATGCCGACCCGAGGCCGACACGAATACAGCTTGTACTTTAGAGAGGTTGCCAGGCTCTCAGGCCTATACCTTTATTTTGCGCCCCCTTTGTAACCAATGGTTGGGAGGGGGGGTCACAGGATAGAATGAAGGAACCTGGATTGAGAAAGGGCCGTGGATGAGGACTCGAGGTGGGCCGTTTCGGGGTCTCGGGCCTCAACCACACTATACCACCGTCGCCATAGTTCCACATTGAGTGGGCCACAACTCCCCGGGTGGGACTGTGTGGTTCCTTGTATTATCCGAAATAGTGGCATATGAGGAACAATTTCTTCTGATTGCACATCTTCAATGTATCTCGCAGCTGGTAACCCGCGATAAAGACCAAGTTTGTGCGACCTTCCGTAGATCTGCCTGCCCAAACCATAACACCACCAATTCCATAGTTTTTCCGGAATGAAAATCCGGGGACATGTTCTTTTCCTATACATATCTCGGCCGTCAGAAGACTTCAAACAAAATATTGATTCATCCCAAAACAAGATTTTAGACCAACATTGCCCAGACCAATTGATGTGATTATATACAAAATTTAGCCGGACTGTTCTGTACATTATCAGAAGATCTGGATCAGGGGCAGGCGATCTCGCGTAATCCAGCTTCTGGAAGTCTTCTCCTTACAGTGGGTAAACTGACACCTTTCTAACTGTTGAAGTCGGTGCTTGCTCTCACCAGCGGTTTAATGTTGATTATGTAGCAAAAAAATCCAAATCCAAATATAAAAAACTGAAATGAAACTTAAAAGTGGTTAAACTTAAAAAAAAAAACACTGGATTGTTAGAAAGAAGCTTTACAGAAAAACCAACAAAGAAAAGATTAACTTTTCAAAAATTTATTTACATAATTCAATTAAAAACACAAGTGGGAGACTTTATTTCTGTGTTATTTACTTCTTCTTTGTTTTATTTATTCTTCAAAACAGACCAAATAACGTTGTAAAGTAATCAATGGGGATTGTCTAAGAGACAATTAGAAATATTAAAAGCCACTTTTTTCGCTTCTCAGGGTATTTCAAAATTAAAGGTTTATTTTCTATTTAAATTATATATTTATTATTATTATTTTTCAAGCATCATTTCTTACCTCTTTTTAGTTCATTCAATACATGTGTGTGATTTTTATCATTTAAAAATCGGGAATAAACGAATCCAGAAGTTTAATTGTTGAAAATGTACGAGACAAGGAGGAAAAATTCAAAAGGTGGGGTTCAGATGGGAAGTTAGTGCCCGAGTGGATCGAAGTCTCGATAGCTCAAGTGGTAGAGTAGCGGCGTATCAAGCCGAAGGTCGTGGGTTCGAATCCCGCTCGTGACACTGACTTTTTTATCTTAACTTAAAACCTTAATTAATTGAATGGTACGAGACAATGTTGAACAGATCTACCCGCATGGATGAGTCCACACGGCAATTATCGACTGCATGAATTATGCAGAAAATATTCATTAGTCCACGTCGCACCGAACAGAATTTTATGCCGATATTTTCCTCCCCTTGCAACACCCTGTAAAATGTTAATCTAACTTTGTTCTCCAATTAATTCCAGGGACAGTTTTATATGACCCTGTCTCGTTTATACAATTTTCCTCCAATTATAACTTGTTAAAACTATAGTCTAATTAAGCTTGGGAGGTGAGGCATTGCACATACATTTCCGAAACAACGCCATCGTTGTTATTATTTTGTTTATTTAAACTTTGTCTTTCAGAGGGTGAAATGTGGGAGATATGCATAATTGCAATTATGGTCCGTCTAATTTCGCAATGTTTCGTAAAATAGCAACACACAGTCGTCTCTTTTCTGCTCTTCTTGAATTGACTTTTTGGGTGCGACATTGAGGGAAACTAATTTACAGTGTCTAAAAAGGAGAATATTAATTCAAACCTCAAACCTCGATATTAGCTTTAGGAGTAATAGGCGAATTATTGTAAATAACTTTCAATTAATTAATCTGTATTTAAGGAATTGGTTGAGATAAAAAATTCAGTGGCACAAGAGGGATTCGAACACACGACCTTCGGCTAAATCGCTGCTCTACCACTTGAGCGATCGTGGCTTCGATCCACTCGGGCACCAACTTCCCACCTCAACCTCACCTTTTGAATTTTCCCTCCTTTTTGCCATTTTTCACGATAGCTCAAGTGGTAGAGCAGCGGCGTATTTAGCCGAAGGTCGTGGGTTCGAATCCCTCTTGTGACAGTGACTTTTTTATCTCAACCAATACCTTAAGTACAGATTAATTAATTGAAAGATATTATTTGGTCAAGCGTATCACGAAAACTAGTGAATTGTAAATAATATTGAACGTATTGCCTCTCCAAAGTCTACTATTAATTTTTCTTAAATTGGAATTTCTTACTTTCCGGCATGACTGCAGGAATTTTTTCTAGCTTTCTTAAAAATAACTACTTAATTTTTCTTACAGCCATTTGACACATTTCAAGTCGAAGAGCTCTTGTTCGTACTGTAATAAAATTAATTGAGAGCTGTAATTTTTAAAAATATATTTGAGAAGCCTTGCACACTGGCATTCGTAATAAATCCATTTATATTTTAGTGGTCAATTGACTGAGTTACTTCTTTCAATTAATTATTATTTTTATGTAAGATCTTGATTGAAATGAAAAAGCTAGTTTCACGAGCGGGATTCGAACCCACTATCTTTGGCTAAATACGCCGCTGCTCTAACCACTTGAACTATCGCTACTTCGATCCACTCGGACACCAACTCCCCTTCTCAACCTACCATCCTACGAATTTTCACTCTTTTTGCCGTTTTGAAATGTCTACTATGAATGTCACAATCCAGCTAAGATATGAAATATTAATTTTTAAATTTAGGAGAGACTAGAAATCAAATGCCCGTATTCACGTGGTCGACCCAACATAGAAGAGAGCAAAAAAAATTTTTTTTTTTCATCCGAGAGGTTTTTTCCCCGCGAACACTCTCCATCTTTTTGTAGCGCGCTCTTTCAGGCTGGCGCCCTTTTACAAAACTCTCCAATATATATACTATATATGTTATAACTTCTTGAGGAATAGGGGTATTCGTTAAAAAAAATTCTTCACGTAAAATCAGACTCTTCTTCCTCAAATTACGACCGAAAACCTGAATTCTTATTTCTTCAGTATAGAATTGGTAGTAAAAAGATATTGTTATGTATGATTTATATTATAACTTAGAGTTCGTATTTACCAATATCAGTAAACTCTATATGAACATATTGTTATTACAGGCGATCTATACTCAAATGTGAATTATATAACCTACAATTATTGAAATATTCTAAAGAACGAAGTAAATAAGCAAAATGTATAAATCCTAACCATATTTCAACTTCCGACGCGTTTATTGATTTTATCGTAGTAGACGATATTAATATAGTAAAACATCACGGGCAAAAAGTTGACATGAGTTCAGAGGCACAAAGAGTATTGATCTGAACTTGATGCTGAGCAAACGGACTGGAAGATAGTTTATGATAAGACAAAATTGGATGATAAAATCAGCTCACTCAAAGATTTAATACCTAATATTTATTATAAACATATTCCAATGAAAATATTTTTAAAAAANTATAGATACTACACACGACTCTAACGCAACACAGACAGAAGGAGTCCTGATGAAGACCTTAATGAAGGTTGAAAGCTTGGCATACGTTAAAATAAGTTACTAGTTTTGATGGCCGCATCCCTGATCTCTAACTTACTGATTATGAATATTAATAGGAACGATAGAAAAAAGAGAAGTAAATATTTATAGAAATATGGCTGGATGATAAAATAATAGGCAAAAGCAAGGAAATTAAGTAATAATTAAAGTATGTAAGGGAGCCTAACACAAAAAACATAAGTATAAGAAAATAGTATATATGTCAAAGAGGAGGTAGAAAGGGAATGTAAGGAATATTGAAAAAATATGTGGGAAAAGGTAGAAAATGGAAAAGCATGTGTTAATGGGCGTATGGCATGACGCATATGAGAATTAATTATCATGTAACAAGATTACATTATAGAAGTAGAATAATAATTTATTTTACCAGTTGCTTTTAATTGAAAAAAATTCGAATTTCATTTGTTCGAACTAAATAATTCAGGGCTGTTGGGAAAGTGTCCCAGTGTTTCGCCGCTAATTTTGAGCCAGGTCCGGGATCAGAGTGGCTTTTATATAATTCATGGCTCGGTTGTTTCCCCTGGTGAAAATTAACCCGACAAGGGGCGGACGTTAGCGCAGTGATCATTTTCATTTTAACCGCGGCTCCTCCTTTACAAATTAGCGGGTCCAGGCTACCCCGCATTGCGGCTGGTCGCCGGCGGCCCCGCTCGGTTCCTGGCAGTGGACCAACCGGGGGCTCCACGGGCTTTCGGACGGTACTTTCGTTGGAAAGGAAGCCCCGGCGCGTGGGGCGGCAACCCTTATTTGGTCGGGTCCCAAAGGGCATAACTTTACCCGGATTAGGTAAGCAAACCTAAGTCTTCGCTAATCTAAAGGGTCGACAGCAAGGAGGAAGATTACCATGAAATACAGCAGCTGGGGACTAACGAAAATATTTTGCATTTCAATCAAATTCTTGATCTAAATCAGCAATACTAATTTCAGCCTGTTATTTTAAGTTAATCTTCTCCATTGTTTTCTTATTTTTTGGTTTTTGATTCTGTGCTGATGATTATTTTTTATTCGTTCTCAAATTAAATTTTCACCCGCTCACAGCACTTATTAGTATTTATATTCCATCATGTTTCGTTTACAGCAACATTAAATTACGTAATTAAGAATCGATATGCAAAATTAAGAATTTAGTTCATTTCAGCAGCAATCAGGAGTACCATTCTAATCAGTACCATTTTAAATACTTCCCTTAGATTCTCAAAAAAAAGAGTAATTTTCAGGCCGTTCTTAGTGCGAATGTGAGTTAAACATAGTTTCTTTCGTTCAGGTTGATTTTCCATTTGAGGCAGCGTCTTAGAATGAGGTGGCTTTCGAGATAACATCTAACGATGGATGGCTTAGAGTGAGAAGGAAGGATAGACTTTGACATCGGTGGAGATGAGTGTGTTCAGGGAAGAAAAATAAACCGCATTGGCTATTGTAAAAAGGGACAAGCCAGTCATAATTCCATGGGGGACTCCAGATACTTGTGTGGCAGTACTGGGAATCTTTTTGAGTTGCCACAGCAAACAATTGACACAACGATACCCTCTAAAGAAGCGATCATAGTGCCCAAAGTGTATACTACAAAGTGCTCTTTGGGATTGGGACATTGGAAGGTTTGGATCCCCGCTGTTTATTTTCTCTTTTTATAAGATGTGAGTTTTTGATAGTAATATTTTGGTTCTATACTTTGTTGTTGGTAGATGTAACTACCTTGGGTTCTGGACTGTAATTCCTTATTGTTTACGTATCTGATTTCACTTTGCCTTGCTCATTTGTTTGTTTTCATGCCACCTTTCTACGATAAGCTATACGTTCTAGCTATACGTTCGAGGTTGAAGAATCGCAGTGTTATCGCAACTATGGTAATCAGAAGGGACGACAAATATTACCTTGTGGTACTCCGGCTTGTTTCTATAGATTGCCCATGCTATACTATGTAACATGAGGTATGACATAACTATAAAAATAACAAGACAGATTATTTCGAACAACTTAATCAATGATAGCTTTGTTGTAGGAATTCAGTAGGTTGAGTTAAACGACAGATATTTCACCTGTAGGGTCAAAATGGTAAAGTATTTAGTTCGTTTAAATATATACCGTGGTAATTAATTTAAGGCTGTGATCTGTTCATTCGGTTTTACCTAACTTTTACCTAGCTAGGGGACATCCCATCAGCTTTCTTCTCACGATGCCTGTTTTAAGTTAAAGTCTCTTGAAATTCCCTTCAGGAGTACTGTCGAGGGAAAGCAAAACGACCCGGTTATAAAGGAATTAATGCTAATTGAATACAAATACGTCCGTAGTGGCTTTCGTCGTTGGTAAAGGATTTTCGATCCGGGACAGTCCTGAGGGAAGGGGAAAAATGGAACAGTTGTTTGTAAAGAGTTATGTCATATCTGTATAACTGTGGAAATTGGTCCCGGAGGACTTCTCGGCTGGATACAACGAGAGGCGTAACGACCCACAAGGGTTGTCTCCATGGGGTGGAGGAGAAAAGTCCTAAAGTCTTGTAAATGTTTTTACGTCGTTTAATCTTCTCCTCTAGTTAATATTTGTTTCACAAGATTTCCGAGAGAGGGAAAATGTAGATAAATTTTATAAATGTTCTTCTAAGAAATTATATTTTTTATTATGAAAATTCGTTTGCAGAGTAAATACAACATACAACATAATAAAAAATGCAGTTTTATTCCACATTATTTTAAATATCACAAGATATGTCTTACTATTGAAAACTAAGATGATTAATTCGTTAATTAATTGTTAATCTTGAAGAATATTTGGTTATTTTTAAATATTTACAAAAGTAAGAAAATATCCATTACAGTTCGTTGTCTAATTGATTCATTCATTAATTTTTCAATTAATTAATATTTATGAAAGGTATTGGTTGAGATAAAAAAGTCAGTCACGAGCGGGATTCGAACCTACGACCTTCGGCTAAATACGCTGCTACTCTACCACATGAGCTATAGTGACTTCGACCCACTCGGACACGGACATCCCACCTCAACCTCCCCACCAGAATTTTCTCTCCTTTTCGCAATTTTTCAAATGTCGTGTAATATATTTGTTTCTCGGCGGGAAATGAAATGGCCACGGAGAGCTTTCGTGAAGATATACTTCAGTTTAACTATTAAAGCCATTACAAGTCGTGGTCCGATGGGCCAATTAACTGTAAGCGGGTCGAAATTAGAACTGTAAGGCGGGAAATTGGTGTCCGAGTGGATCGAAGTCACGATAGCTCAAGTGGTAGAGTAGCGGCGTATTTAGCCGAAGATCGTGGGTTCGAATCCCGATCGTGATTTATCTCAACCAATACCTTTCATAAATATAAATTAATTGAAAAGTAATAAAATATACTAGCATCGAAAAGATTCACTTTTGTTTTATTTAATTATTACAAGTATTACAAGACACATCTCAAAGTATTTGCCTACCCTGTGTATGCTTTTATTTCCCAACCTCAATATATA
>NW_019394220.1:77671-139209 GCF_000648675.2 Cimex lectularius
GTGTGTGTGTGTGTGTGGGTGTGGGTGTGTGGGTGAGTAACTAATTGGAACGGACTACTTGCCAAATAAACACTTTATTAACAAGGTATACAGTATGCGTCGTTCGTCTTACACGTCTTCCGCCAAACTCACTCAAAAAACAGTCCAAAAAACACCTGTTCTCCTCTCCTCACTAGCGCTCTCTTCAGCCAAACCGGGAAGGCTATTAGTCCGAGATACTCTCTCCCCACATATATAAATTTGGCTCTTTCTATCTCTCCGTATCGCTATCTTTCTTTTCGTATCTCTGTTTCTCTTTTTTTCCTATCGTTATCTTTCTTTCTCTCTGTCTTTCTTTCCATCTCGTCTTCGCTCTCTAGCTATTTATTTATGACTCTCTTTTTTTTTCTCCCCCTCCCACTCTTATTTTCTCACTCTCTCTCTATCTATTTCCCTTCCCTCACTCACTCATTCTCTCTCTCTCTCTCTCTCTCTCTCTCACTCTCTCTCTCTCTCTCTCTCTCTCTCTCTCTCTTTCTCTCTCGCTCTCACTCTATCTGTATTTTTCTCGTATTCACGAGGACGAACATACGAAAGGATTTGTATAAACTCGTTATACGCAGCTGATTTTAAAAGGATTTTGTCTAATCCAATACACAAAATAACTGTTAAACTAAGTGAAGCTTTGAAAGTATTCTAATGCAAATATATCACATATTGTAAATTGTGATGTATAAGTAATTAAATATCTGTCTATTTCAATTAATACGTTGGTAATAAATACTCACACTATTTGTAGCAAATAGTTAATAATACACAGTGCTCATAATTATTTTTAAATTTTTTAGATACGTTATTCTTTGCGAATTTAACTTTAACCATTCTTTCGTTCTTTTACCTATAAAAAAGGAATGGGAATCTTTCAGTCCGATTCACAGGTCCTGACAACTGGTAAATGTCTCGACATTGTGACCGTAAATCCATCAAGGAGCGAGATCGCTGTGGTGGGTTGGGCCAGGGAAGAAGAAAGGAAGAGAGAGAAAGTGAAAGAAAAAAAAAAGTAATCGAACTCCATGAATCAACCCCGGTGTTGCCCAGTAATGAAATTCCACGGATTTATACCTATCCCTGGCAGTCAAGATTCAAATGGACCGGATTTTCAGACTCAACGTCTCAATTTTCATGCTGATGGAATTTATTTTTTCCTCGCGTTGTTCAACGGTGTTCGATAATACACTGTTGATTGCTTTCTGTTTCAATCGGTTGAAAGATTGATACAGTTCAAGTTTTGAAGCGATTAATCTACTTCTACACTTTTGTATATCGTAAGATTATACACTTTTTATCTTCTTTATCACGTTCCGACGAGTTTTGCCATTTCGCCACTAGCTGGTCTGTATAACGCACACACACACACACACACACACTCTCATTCTCCCTCTTCACTTTATGTTAACTATGTGGATCTCCTCAGAAAAAAAAGGTTTAAACATGTAAAGAAAAAACAAAATTTAAATAAAAGTTAATTGTTCTAATTAAAAAAAATAATGAAAAACATGTATACATTAATTGACAAATAATAAAAATTATAATAGAAGACTCTACTCACAATCCACACTCAGCTGAGATATGAAATATTATTTTTTAAATTTAGGAGAGACTAGAAATCAAATGCCCGTATTCACGCGGTCGGCCCAAGAGAGAATAGAGCGAAAAAATCCTTTTTTTCATCCGAGAGGTTTTTTCCCCGCGAAAACTCTCGATCTTTTTGTGGCGCCCTCTTCCAGGCTGGCGCCCTTTTCCAAAACTCTCCAATATATACACTATATATGTTATAGTTCCTAGTCCCTCTTCAAGGCAATTATTGGAGCTAAATAGAACTCCAAAATCTAAATGGTACTGAACCGCCTGTTCCAGCTGCGTCGTAATAATTAAGCAGGAGTGACACTATTGAATACATGAATCGTTTGTATTTCTGGTGTAATGAAGTATGAATACTTCCAATACACTAAAATAACGAGAATACCTATTCCGTTACACAATCCAGAAATAATAAAAAGATAAGTTAAAACTTACATTATTACCACTTATCCACAAACGTAAAAGAATCGAATTGGTATAGGCACAACTTCATTAATAAAAAGACAATAACAATTCAATATTATTACACATTAACAATTTTAATTTGATTTGTTATTTGCAAGTGGATGATCATACATCGAACTTATCTACACTGAACACTTTATTGGGTCCGACTATTCTCGCTAACTTTCTTAAAAATAACTACTTACTTTTTTCTTACTGCCATTGGACACATTTCAAGACGAAGAGCTCTTGTTCGTATTGTAATAAAATTAATTGAGAGCTGTAATTTTTAAAAATATATTTGAGAAGCCTTGCACACTGGCATTCGTAATAAATCCATTTATATTTCAGTGGTCAATTGACTGAGTTACTTCTTTCAATTAATTATTATTTTTATGTAAGATCTTGATTGAAATGAAAAAGCTAGTTTCATGAGCGGGATTCGAACCCACTATCTTTGGCTAAATACGCCGCTCCTCTAACCACTTGAACTATCGCTACTTCGATCCACTCGGACACCAACTCCCCATCTCAACCTACCATCCTACGAATTTTCCCTCTTTTTGCCGTTTTGAAAAGTCTACTATGAATGTCACAATCCAGCTAAGATATGAAATATTAATTTTTAAATTTAGGAGAGACTAGAAATCAAATGCCCGTATTCACGTGGTCGACCCAACATAGAAGAGAGCAAAAAAAATTTTTTTTTTTCATCCGAGAGGTTTTTTCCCCGCGAACACTCTCCATCTTTTTGTAGCGCGCTCTTTCAGGCTGGCGCCCTTTTACAAAACTCTCCAATATATATACTATATATGTTATAACTTCTTGAGGAATAGGGGTATTCGTTAAAAAAAATTCTTCACGTAAAATCAGACTTCTTCCTCTAATTACGACCGAAAACCTGAATTCTTATTTCTTCAGTATAGAATTGGTAGTAAAAAGATATTGTTATGTATGATTTATATTATAACTTAGAGTTCGTATTTACCAATATCAGTAAACTCTATATGAACATATTGTTATTACAGGCGATCTATACTCAAATGTGAATTATATAACCTACAATTATTGAAATATTCTAAAGAACGAAGTAAATAAGCAAAATGTATAAATCCTAACCATACTTCAACTTCCGACGCGTTTATTGATTTTATCGTAGTAGACGATATTAATATAGTAAAACATCACGGGCAAAAAGTTGACATGAGTTCAGAGGCACAAAGAGTATTGATCTGAACTTGATGCTGAGCAAACGGACTGGAAGATAGTTTATGATAAGACAAAATTGGATGATAAAATCAGCTCACTCAAAGATTTAATACCTAATATTTATTATAAACATATTCCAATGAAAATATTTTTAAAAAATCCAGCTCCTTGGATTAACAAAGAAAGTAAGGAAATGATGAAATGGTTAAACTGCATAAAACATTTAAAAAAACGAAAAGCGAGGATGATAATACAAAATATAAGGAAATAAGAAATGATTTAAAACAAACATGCTTGCGCGCAATAATTTTTTTTTTAACGAGAATTCGCAACAGCAGAGGTTATATCAACCCTCGGGGTGCCGGTGTTTTTGAAAAAAAAAAAAAAAAAACATTTGTAAGTATTTCGGGTTCGAATGCAGGGCCGCTGGATTCGAACCCGGGACCTTTACCTTACAGAGATGAGCTCCGTGTCAACGCCTAAACCGTTGCGGCCCCCCCCCATAAAAATTTCAGAGATGTATTTGATCAGAAACAAAACCCTATTGACTATTGGAAAATATTACAAAATAATGGTATTAAAATTTAAAAAAAAAAAACCATCTGTCATCTCAATTAATGAATTGAACAAACACTTTGCTAGAGCAAATATTGAAATCGATAGGGAATCCTTTAATAAATATATAAATACGGAAGTGGATCGATTCTAGCAGAATTTAATCTTACAAAAATAAAAATAGATGAAATAATATATTCATAGAAAAATACTATGTCAAAAGCGGTTGGTGTTGACAATCGGCCAATAAAAAATTTCCGTTACTTAAAGATATTATTGCAGCAATTTTGTTACTTATTAAATCCATTAAAGTTCGTGGTCCGATTGACCAATTAACATTTTTCAATTAATTAATATTTATGAAGGGTATTGGTTAAGATAAAAAAGTCAGTGTCACGAGCGGGATACGAACCCACGATCTACGGCTTGAAACGCCGCTGCTCTACCACTTGAGCTATCGTGATTTCGATCGTGTGCGAGTGGATCGAAGTCACGATTGCTCAAGTGGTAGAGCAGCGGCGTATTTAGCCGAAGGTCGTGGGTTCGAATCCCGCTCGTGACACTGACTTTTTTATCTTAACCAGTACCTTTCATAAATATTAATTAATTGAAAAATGTTAATAATCATCGACTAACGATCACTAACCACCACACATTATATTACGATAAATTGTTATAATTATTATAATTAGCTGTTAGAGCGGAATAAAATTAAACGTTTGTTTCCTACCCTCAGTTTAATAAACCATTCATTCATTCTCTCCCTCACTCACTCTCTCTTTCTCTTTCTCTTTCTCTCTCTCTCTCTCTCTTTCTCTCTTTCGTTCACTCTTTTTCTCTCTGCTTTCTCACGTCTTTCACTAACTATAGTGTCCACCATACAAAACACATACACACACACACACACACACACACACACACACACACACCTAAAACGACTAAATGACCAAAACGATCTGTACAGACCAAACAACAGACTCATCATCGCCCCATCAGCCTCAAGGCCAAAAATCACAAAGTTCATGAATGTTGGACACTTTAGTAATGGCAAAAAGAGATTAAAATATTATTGGAAGAAACAGTGAAAAAAATATGTACATATCGTTTAAATAGTTAATAAAGATATAATGCTAACAATGTTAACGATTGAACATAAGTCCGTGAAAAGTTTTACAGGAAATAAACTTACGGCTGTAAAATCCGGCGAGAAAGTTATGTTTATTTAGAAGAATAAGAGAGCAATTACATCAAGTTCACCCTTGACTATTAAATGAAAAGGGGAAGGATGCCCACAGCCGGCGGTGTAGGTGAACCTTCTTTATTTCTTTTTTAACTAAATAAATGGCTTAGATTTTCTAACACTGGCTGTACTAACACAACGCTTTCGGACGGCTTGGAAAAATTCCCGTTTCATTCATTTAATCCAAAGAGCCGTCCTGGTAAAACGAGACAACCCACTAGAGCTTAACGTCGCGGAACAGTGTCTTATTATTCATGAGAGCGATAAAACGTCGAATTCGCCGTCATCCTCAGGCCTGACATGAAGATTGTCTCGGCCGAATTACAAGCCATTACAATTGCAAATTCCACAGTGGCACCTTTCTCGAGTAATTCTCTTTATCGAGCAATAAAATAGAAGGAAACTGCAAGCCCGGCATCGATTTCACCCGAGCTTTAATTAAAGCAAGTTTTATTGCAATTCATTTTTTTTTCTTCACCTCTGGATATATTTATTCACCTTTGTTGTACTACGTCAACGAGGTATTGGCGGGAGGACGGACTTCCGTCAGGGGTGACCGGAAACAGCTTGCGCCATGTAAATACAATTTGCAAGGGTCAAACTTTATCTGATTATCCCAAAACAGATCATTCTACAAACCGAAAAACTACCATCATGATTGCACACCCATTTTTAAACCGGAATAAGGTAAAACTTAAACTTCGATCTGAAAAACTCAACCCTAATTCCCCTTTTGATGATATAAACATCTATACTATGTACTATTAAACTAATAATGCATTAAAAAATAAATAATAATAAAAATAAATATACATACAATACATCGATGATATTTGTTTTGTGTCTGAACAAAATGTTTAAAAGATAATGCCAACATTTTAATTTGTATACAGTGTATTCCTACTAAACAATCTAGTGATCGACCATGCAGATAGATATCAAAAAGAAATCCTTCAAAATATTCTTTGATTTAAATTGATGTATAGTTGATTTAATGACCACTAAATTCAAAATGAAATACCTTTTAGACTGAGCAGAATGAGATAAAGGGATCCTCGGTATTGCCGACCATATCTGGTATAAAGATGACACCGAGCATGGGGCAGGACCTTGTATTTATAAAAATAAACCAAGGACTAAATCTTTTCACATTGTACATCGTGAGTGCCAGGAAAATCAAAAGGCTGGGAAATACCAGAATATCATAACATAATAGTTATCTACTGGCAGCCAGACGGTAGTAAACGCAACAACCCCATCGGTTCTAAAGTTCATAGACATCCATACATGTCCTGTTAGACATTAGTGAAATCAAGAAAATTACTCTTGATATGGTACGAAACCATCCAACGTACCAAGGGCCATAGAAAGTTCAAAGAGAACACCTATTTGCCCTGAGACCTTTTGTGGCATATCACACTGCCAAAAACGGGGATAGATCAGATAATGCTTTAAAAATAAGTCCTTGGCTCAATGAGGATAGAGCCCAGAACTAAGGCATGCAAAAAAAATGCATCAAAGAACTATTGCATAAACTAACGACAAAACCGCTAAATCTAGGACTAGAGATGGGGTTCTGCTCCCAAATTGATCATATCATCACTAACTTGAAAGATGAACCACTCTGAAAAAAAGAGCGGTCTCTTATATCCCCACTCCGATACCAACCATTCAGCGCTTGCCACTCAATTTTTTATTTTGTCGTTACCACCAAACAGTAACTTGACTTAAGTAAGTGACTTCGTTTGCCTCTCCAGCCACCCTCAGTTCAAAACGCTCCTCGCTCTCCGCCTTTCTCCGTCGTTCACGCCCGTCCAAGTTTCAGAGCTCCGAGATCCAACTTCCCAGAATTGAGCATACTCTATCTCTTAGTTATTTATTTACAGGTTACACACATTAAAAAAATACAATGTTTACTGATGAGCTCTGCTACAGTTTAAAAAATATGTGTTCTAATTTACAATTGTTGGGAGAAGTTTGTTATATTTTGATAACAAGAGTGGATTTCATTTTAGACAAATATAATATTTAAGTTTGTTTGTGTAGTTTCGTTTGATACATAAAATGGAGCATCAAGGAGTTTTCGTAAGATTAAAGATTGGACAGTTTGGATACGTCGGATGTTAGAATGTTTGGCTGAACTTCATACATTCTGTCAGTAAGTCCATATCGCCTTCATTACGGTGTTGAAAACCAGCCTTTTATATTAGTGATAAACCAGAGCGTTTGTCAACAAGTAATGCAATGGTCGGGTATTGTGTACCTTTTTGACGTTTCACTCGTGTGTGAGGATTCCACGTCAAGCATTTTTCCAAAGTCCGTGCCTTGTCCGCAGTTGGGAGGGGAATATTATTTAAATTGACCGCAGGGGAGAGGTAATGTGGGAAGATGTCTGTGTTAAGTTTTATTCTTTGCTTTTACAACAAGACCTTAGTAGTGTGAGGTATTGTTTAAGGTTCGAGTGGAAATGACATGACCGGAGTTACTAGATAGGATCGCTGTATCATATGTAAATGTGAGTGAGGTGGTTCGAGGATGTGATGGATGTC
The DNA here is from genome assembly GCF_000648675.2 of Cimex lectularius. Classification (NCBI taxonomy): domain Eukaryota; kingdom Metazoa; phylum Arthropoda; class Insecta; order Hemiptera; family Cimicidae; genus Cimex; species Cimex lectularius. The sequence goes on from NW_019394220.1 coordinate 85,289, forward strand.
AGCCAGTTACCGGGCGCAAAATAATGGTGCAGCCTTGAGGGCGTGGCAACCTCTCTAAAGCACAAGATGTACTGGTGTCGGCCTCGCGTCGGCATGGGGCGGCGGGTGCTTTATCAGAGGCACACATTGGTTAGGGTACCAGATCCTGTCTGCATAGACGTTTGCATGTACTACGGTGTAAAAGAAATGTTCCAAGGTTCTGCGTGGCTACTGATCCTTAGGGGCCGGGACACTACACCAATGCTGCGGCGGTAACACTTTTCCGTCGTATGCAGAAGTGCGTCAGCTCTCATCTTGAGAATCAAAGCGTCCGATAAGGCCATGAGCCAGGTGCGGACGTTAAAGATCCTCTTGTCTTATTGACGATGAGTAAATCGGGAAGCAATGTTCCAAGGTTCAGCCCCTGTTACACTGGGAATGGGCTCGTAGTTGGGCGTGGTGACACCTCTAGCGGGTACCTGGAGAAGAGGCTGTCTTCTATCTGTGACCTTCGCACGAAACTAGCGTATGACCATCGTTATTCACCCGGCCTCACGGGATACGAAGGATCTGACGGCAGCACTTAGGAGTTGAAGACGCGAAAGTCCCTCGAATGCGTGAGTAGTGGCGGATGGGAACGGGTAATTAATCGGCTGCTCTTACTCGAGTATGCTTTGCACGTAGACACCTACGTGGCCTACCTAGGCTGAGCTCGATTAGAGGCTTTTACCGTAGGCGGTACTCCTCTAGGGTGTGGTTAGCAATTCCACTTTAAACAAAACCGCGGCCGGAGTGGATCCGGAAGTTTCTATGCTGGGGGGCCTCAGAACTCTGAGAGATAGAGTGGCCTTCTCTATCTAGGGAGTGCGCGGGAGACCAGTCTGATGTATTTCGGCCTAGGTAGCCCCCCGTCTACACCAATGCTGCGGCATTAACATACTTCTGTCGTATGGTGAGGTGCGTCAGCTCTCATCTTGAGAATCAAAACGTCCGATAAGGACAAAATATCTTCATTGTCCTTTTAAGGACGACCTGGTATACGGAAAAGCAATGTATCATCTGTAAATGTGAATGAGGTGGTTCGAGGATGTGATGGATGTCAGCCTTATAAATCTGGGTATGTATTTCTATGAGGGACAGAACGAAACCCTGAGTAACCCCACCACGGATAGTGAAATATTCTGAGAGGCAAGACTTTCAATAAATCGGAAAAACATATCATTGAAATAACTGTGCAGTAGTGAGAGTAAGGTAGATGGAAGTATGTCCTAAAACATGAACACCAAGCCCTATCGCCAAACTCGATCAAATCCTTGGCTTAAAACAAGGAAGGCTCAAAACAGGATTGTCCTAGCTCTAGAGAGGATGGGATAATATCTACCAAACAGTGGTATCGTTGTATAGTTGAATGGCAGTTGCAAAAATTGACGATCCGGAATTATATTTTGAGATTTTATGATTGTAAGAATTATTTTCAATAGAAACTTTTCTAAAATTTTACTCAAATTGGGTAGAAGTATTGGCTTATATGAAGCAGTTCAATGTATTTTGGCATCAAATTATCCTTACTGTGGAATTATTGGCCAGTACATATTATTAGCATTAACAAAAAGTTCAGACATTCATATCAAAATTGTATGATTATTTATACAATGTACAATTTAACGAAGATTTAATTTTTATAAATATGCAGTAATTTATGTTAAAAGCTTATGAAAGAGAACATAATAATTAAACAATATTTAATATAACGTCAATCACTATAACACAGGGTGACAACAGGTGTCATCCCCATTTTTCTCAAAAGCTACTGTATAATTATCTCACTTTTATCCATTGATTTTCTCTATTTTATTATTATTTTTGAATTTATTTTTTATTTAATCCTATCTATTTTTCCTCTCTAGTTTTCCTACATTGTTTCATTTCTGGTTTAAATTTTTATATTTTTGATGTCTGTATTTCTTGCTCTTCTCTATTAATAATTTCTTTCATAACGGCATTCATTCATTTATCTGTCTTTTCTACTTTTCCCCAACATGTTCGTTCTCCTTTTTTTTTTAATTTTGTTTAACGTTGATGATATTCCTAAACAAAGTAGATTGAAGTTGCTTAAGATAATTCCTGTCAGTTTTAAAATTGTAAGAAAGTTAGTTATTGTTTTGTGAAAAGTAAGTATCAAAAACATTATTGTGACAGTTGTTTAATAACAATAGTTTTTTTTAAATTGTCAGGTAGCCACAAAATCATAGCTTGGATTTTTTCAATATTTAAGTAACATTCACATCTTTCAACATGGTTTGAACGAATATCAAGAAACTCAATAAAGAAACAATGCACAAATTTAGACTATAAAATAGAAATGAAATAGAAATAATTTCCACTGTTTGCAAATCAAAATAAGCGACAATTTTCTCTTTTAAATTATAAGAAAGATTTTCTACCAGTCGTGGAGTGCTCTGATGCTAGATCCTGTAAGTTGGAGTACTTCGTCCACCCGCTAGGTGCCTCCGGGGTGGCCGATGCGACAAACCCTACTTCAGTAGCCGAATTACTTAACGTACCATAACTTAACAACTTATTTTATTATAGTAGTATGTACTACCGGTAGTAAAGCTTAACATAATTTTCCCTTCATTCCAAGTTTTGGTAACACTGTGGGCAACACTGATTCCTGATGAAGTGAGGTTATTTAATTTAACTACTACTTAGTGTGTGTTTATTGACATTTGTTTTATGGGATGAGATCTTTTAGTATAAATATTAACTCAAAATTAAAATTAGCATAGCATATAGAAAAATTTGAAAACCAGAAGTGCTGGTCATTTAAAACCTTTGTGAGCAGTAAAGAAAATACTTTTCTTCCACTTACATAATTTCTTTTCTTTCAAAATTAAGGATACTGTTGGAGAAAGATATCCTGTTCACGAATTGTTTTTTGGTTTTCTTTCTTTTTGGGATTCCACGTCAATCTGCAAGGTGGTGTAGCTTGAGGTATTTGACTTGCGTAGACGTCGGTAGTTCAGATATTTCCACTCTTTCAACTTAATCTTCCACTTTTTGCTGTATTCGTCGCTGAGCTAGAAGTGTTAGTGGATTTTGCAGGTGGTTTTTATTGTAATCGTGGTGTGTTTAAGACTGACAGGGTTGAGATGAAATTGAGATGGATTGGCAGGATGAAGAATAAATAGTGAATAACATGGAACGAAGAATGCTTTTTTGTCGGTCTTATATCTGACAACTTATTGCATATAGAAAAAATTACAGTCAAATGTAATTCATTGAGAAACAGACAGAATGAAAAAGACAAATACATGGAGAAATAGTCGAAAGGAATAGGTAGATAAAACTTGAAACATTTCAGAAACCGAAAGACAAAAACCGAGACAGACACAGAGAACCAGAGAAGCATAGCGTAAAATATAAAACAAATAATGAATGAAACAAAATATCACTTTGCTCGTACAGAGAGAGAGAGAGAGAGAGAGAGAGAGAGAGAGAGAGAGAGAGAGAGAGAGAGAGAGAGAGAGAGAGAGAGAGAGAGACAGAGACAGACAGAGCATGAATTAGAGACCGACAATAAAACCCAAATTAGTGTCAAATACGAGGCTAAAGCATTCCCATCGATAAAAGGTAGATAAGGAGAAAAAACTCAATACATACATAAAATAAATTCCAAGTCTGTATGTATTATATGGACGAAACGTATATTTATCCCCTGTAATAAATATTCAACAGGTCTTCTCGCAAATGACTTCCGAACGCTTTACATGGGGTAGGATTTAAAAGATTAATAATCCACTACGGAAAATATTAATGGACTTTGGTAGCGTAATTTCAAATGACAAATTTAAAACGGGAAGCCAAAACGTGTATAGCATTCCTTGTTAATTTTATTTATTAAGTTATTGGGCGGTGTTTTCTCCTGCTACTTGCCGTTTAAATTACCGGCGGACAATGAGACCTGATGAACTTACACACTGGTATGGTATGGCATGGTGAAAAAGGATACTAGGAAGCGGGGTTTGCACTCCCCAGGCACTGCAGCCTTCTGGCTTATTGTACCTTCCTAGTTCCTTAGTACAGTGCAATAGACTCAATCCTTCTTCTTAGAAATGTCAGGTCATTGGCTGTCGCTGCTGCAATTCGATTCTTTAAGTTTTTTCCGTACGTTAGATTAAATCTCTATTGAGCTGTTCCTTCGCATTCTAAGATGATATGAGTGGCTGTTTCTTCCTCCTCATTACATAATCTGCAAATGGGGTCGTCGTTGTATATACCCATGTTGTGTAGATGTGTTCTCAGATGCCAGTGACCGATAAGTAGTCCTACCTCTGAGTTTGGCCCTCTCTAATTGCAGCAGTGCTTTTGCCAGTCTCGGTGAGGGTTGTTTCATCATTAGTTTACTATGTCTATCACCGCAAGAGTTTACCCACTTCTCCTTTTGTTTTGCTAGGATCCATTGTGCGATGGAGGATTCTATATTTGTTCTTGTCATCCCAAGAATAGGTTCGGGGCTTATGTATGATCTTGCAGATCCTCCTCTGGCCAGTCTTTCTGCTTTCTTCCAAAAATTCCCCTGGGCCCTGGCACCCAAGATATCATCAGGTTGTTCTGTTTCCCCAGGTTTTGGAGATTTTGGATGCATTCACTAATTTTGATGTGATTCTTTTACATACTAATGCTTTAATGGCTGCTTGGCTGTCTGATCTTATAAGGATTTTTTTGTCAGTGTAACATCTTTTAAGATTTTCCAGGACACAAGCATTGACGGCATGTATTTCTGCTTGAAAGACCGAATTGTAATTCCCTAATGAGTTTGATTGCTCATGTTTTGGGCTTGTACAGAATACGCCTGATCCGGTTCCTTCGTTTGTTTTGGAGCCATTTGTGTACCATATCATTGTATCTGATGCTCTCCTGTGTTCTTCCTCTCCTTTATAGTCCGTTGAGACTTTATAGCAAGATATGAAGATATAATCAGTCCCCATTTCTAATAATGGGTGTCTGATTTTGTGGATTATTGTTGTATGCCCGAATTGTTTAGTTCCTTTCCAATTTAATTGTTTCTGAAGCCTAAGTGAGCTTTTCTTAGCCTCTCCTTGAATGAATATTTCCAATGGAGGTAGGTACGAACACACTGGCTACAATATAAATTAAGAAATCCAGTTAGGACAAATGCCAGCATGTCAACTTGCAGAGCGACTGGCGTTAGGTTTATTTAGGCCCGTTTAGAAATACATTTAAAGCGCCGTCAGACAGTATCTCCTTGCGGTTAATTTCATCCCTCATTAATAACTGGCCACTCGTCGAAACCGGTGTAAGCCGTGTCAAATCCTCAGAGCGTGCTCATTCGATTTCACGCATCACACAGCACGGTTTAGCGTGCGTGTAATTAAACGACGGATTAGTTATCATTACTTGTTATTGATCGCAGTGCAGAAAATGCAAGACTGCAGGTCGCCCGTTACAACAAATCTGTCAGAGGAAACTTAATCTACGTTAGTTTGTGAGATTTATTCGGTCAGAGAGGTGATGTAATCCGCAACGAAATTAATTATGTTGCATTACCAGTCTTGTCAAAAACAAGGAATATTGAGAAAACAATGTAAAAAGAGAACTAGAGATAATAAGAAATTACAGAAATGGAAATAGGAAACAATAGAATAGAGTAAAGAGGGACAGAGAGAGAGAAAGAAAAAAGATGGAGAGAAAGACGGAAAGAATGAGCAAAAGAGAGAGAGATAAAAAACTAAAAACAGAGAGGCAGAGAGAAAAGAGAGAGAGATAAAATAGAATGAAAGGGAGAGATCGCGGAGAAGGAAGGAGAGTGAAAAAGAGAAAGAAGTTGCCAGAGAGAGAAAAAAAAAGAAAAAAGATGGAGAGAAAGACGGAAAGAATGAGCGAAAGAGAGAGATAAAAACTAAAAGACAGAGGGGCAGAGAGAAAACAAAGAGAGGGAGAGAGAGAGAGAGAAGAATGAAAGAGAGTGATCGCGGAGAAGGTAGGAGAGTGAAAAGAGAAAGAGGGTGTCAGAGAGGGAAATAATATCGAGAGAAAGACAGAAAGAATGAGCGTGAGAGAGATAAAAACACATAAAAAACAGAGAGGCAGAGAGAAAACAAAGAGGAAGAGAGAGAGAGAGAGAGAGAGAGAGAGAGAGAGAGAGAGAGAGAGAGAAAAAGAGAAAGAAGTTGCCAGAGAGAGAAAAAAAAAGAAAAAAGATGGAGAGAAAGACGGAAAGAATGAGCAAAAGAGAGAGAGATAAAAAACTAAAAACAGAGAGGCAGAGAGAAAACAAAGAGGAAGAGAGAGAGAGAGAGAGAGAAAATATGGAGAGAAAGACGGAAAGAATGAGCGAAAGAGAGAGATAAAAACTAAAAGACAGAGGGTGTCAGAGAGAGAGAGAGAGAGAGAGAGAGAGAGAAAATATGGAGAGAAAGACGGAAAGAATGAGCGAGAGAAAGAAAAAACTAAAAACCAGAGAGACAGAGAGAAAACAAAGATAAAGATATATATATATATATATATATATATAGAGAGAGAGAGAGAGGAGAGAGAGAGAGACCTAAAAAGTGATGTCTAATTCTTCTTTTGTTTTGTGTGAAACCATTCTGAGAAATAGTTATGTTCGATCTTGTTTTAGATTTTGAGTCTTTGGGATCCTCCGCTGGTTTGTTTGTCTGCTTCCCCATTAATAAAAATTGTATTGTGCCCAGGCACTTCTGGTGTTGTCAGGCTATCTGATATATCAGGATTTGGATACAGTCACCGACTGTTAGGCGAGTGACTTTTTTACGTTTGAAGCTTATAGAACCGTTGGCTGTTTGATCTTAAAAGGTTTATGACCAGTGTAACCTCTTTTATTTTATGATAATTTTGTAAGATGTAGCTGTTTATCGCATTTTTAAACTTTTGTAGGTTTTTCGTTTAAGCATCAATGGGAAGGGAGTTCCACAATTTGCAAGGATAGATTAAAAATGATTTTTGTTGAGCGGCTGTCCTATGTGGACGTACATACAAATCTGTACCACATTCTCTGGTCGACCTCATTTATAGCTGACCTCTAATCTTAAGTCGAAAACACAAATATTGTGACAACTAGACCTGGCTTTGAACGAACCAGAAAAACTTGAAAGCAGAAAATAAAACCTCCTGTACTCCAACATGAAGCCACTTTAAGTGGCGGTAGTATGCAGTAATGTGTTCTTCACGTCTTGCATCAAAAAAGAATCTCACCATGGAGTTCATAGTTCTCCGTAATTTTGTACCTAACTCTGGTTATGTAATTAAAGACAAGAATCGCAATCACAAAGCCGCCAATTGCTTTCTTAATTCGAACGGTAACATATTCTGTTGTTGCTTTAGTTGGTACAGCGCTTGATGCATTTTCTTTACTTTGCTACTCATTTGCAGATTCTACGAAAGGATTTTACTAATTGTAACACACAAGCAATTCACAGTATCACATTAGGCAAGTCAGTTTCAAGTACCTTTGTTCTATTCAGTTATTTAAAATCGAAGGTGTTAATTGCGAACTACAAACAACTATTTCTTGCTGTCAACGCATTTACAAATACTTTCATCATTCACCTTCATAATACCATGCCCTATTTTCGAAGAGGGCACATGGAAGTCACCTTATTTCGATACAATAATATTTAATTTATCTTTTAGAAGCAAATATGCCCCTGATATAGATGGAAAATAAAAATGGACCTAAGACAGAACCATGCGAAACACCTAAGTAAACACATTCCGAACAAAAATTTCACCATTCGTCCCAGTCACAGATTGTTTTTTCCCTGTGATTCAAATCCTCCAAGACAGATCAGACAATTTAACTGCTTTAACGTATGAAGAAGCAAACAATAGCTCAAAGAATCAGATGTTTGTGAAAAGTAAAATAAAACTAAGACCGTCATCATGCGTTTATTAATAGTCCAACAAGTATGACATCCATTAGTTTCAACATTGATGTCTGAGTATACAGGTTTGAGAGAGAGAGAGAGAGAGAGAGGGAGAGAGAGAGAGAGAAGCAAGAGAAGAAGCAATATAGAAAACCTAGAGAAAATAATGAAAAAGAGATGGATTTTTGGAAATATATGCACTCGCAGAAACATATATACACAAACAACAATAAATGAGTGAGTGAGGGTGTATGTGTGTGTGTGTGTGTGTGTGTGTGTGTGTGTGTGTGTGTGTGTGTGTGTGTGTGTGTGTGTGTGTGTGAGTGTGTGTGTGTGTGTGTGTATTAGTTAATAAGAGGCATACAAACGCTAAGGGTATCGACCTGTCTGGTCAATGGATACCGAAAGATTAAAAGAGTTTTAACATCTGGCAAAATTTAAGAAAGTTGACGAAGGTAGAAAATGGAACATTAAACATGGTTTCATATTTATCAATGGAGACCAAAAAAGGAAGATAAGGGAAGAAAAGAGAAAAGAAAAAAGATAGACAGAAAGATAGACAGATAGATAGATAGATAGATAGATAGATAGATAGATAGATAGATAGATAGATAGATAGAGAGGGAGAGAGAGAGAGATAAAGAGAGAGATTGAGAGAGAGAGAGAGAGATGACAAAACAAAATAAGAGAAGAACTAAAGAAAAAATTATATCTAAATTTACACAATGCCACATCAACAACTAGATCTCAGGCTTACAGCCATTACAGTATCCATGAATTTGAAAAATGTGTATCCACCTTCATGGGGAAAAAGAAATTAAACTATTTTTGAAATAACAACACTTTTTTTCAAAATCCTTATTTATTATATAATACATCTACAATGTAAAAACTGGTAGTTTAATGTTACAATAATTATATTCATTTTTTATTTTAATTTTTTCCGTTTATATATAATAATATCGAGACATACTTTTCTCTGGACACCATACCTCCTAAAAGTTACATTCAAATAAATTATATTTATATATTTATATTTATAATTGTATTAAGATATAATATACAATAACTAGGACACGAATATTACAAATTACACAGATTTATTCCATATAAATACACTGAGGAAATTAGGATAGAAAGGAAACACAAAATGAGACTACGCTTTTTTGTTTTTTATTCTCTCAGGGCACGACTATTATTTATTAGAAATCTTACTAAAGCCAGGCTAAAGAAGCTTGTATTATTCCGTGATATGTAATGGGTCCAAGGAATAAGGAGGAAATAATAAACAATTATTTTTAAAATAAATTAGGCCTGGAGAATTTTTAGGCCAGTCGTTTTATTTAAATCCCAAGAAACTCACCCCCAATGGTATTAGTCGTGGATTTTGATCCAATTGTACGTTTTGATTGTGTACTTTTCTCAGAAAAAAATATCGATTGCGAGGTAAACACGACGATGATCAATAAACAATGAAAAGCTACTAACAAGCTGGCTAACACCTAAATAATGTAGGGTTGTTTTTTTTTTCTTTCAAAAATTTAACGCCGACGACAGTACAAAGGGATTAGCACATTATAGACGATGTCATAGCGATTTAATATTCTTGTGTTAAAATGTAAAGCTTTCACCAAACTTTCTTTAAAAGTAAATTAGAAATTTAAGTACATTGAGAATAAGAGGGGGGAAACTCTGCAGGGCGGGAAAATATTAAAAAATCATGCAAAATTTTCCTCAAAACAAAACCTAATACAGTAAAAAATGATTGTTTTAACAAATTAGGCCTGATAAATATGTCCTTAATTAGACAATTATTTAGTATTATGACACAAAAATAAACAAATTACACAATTAAGAGAAAGAAAAGGAAAGGGGAAATCTTAATAAATAATCTTTACAATATTTCTTTTTTTGTTTTAAAATCAATTATATTTAAAAAAAAAAATAAAAAATAGAAAAAAAGAAGCGTAATAATTCATCAATTGATGACAAAATAAAAAATAAACAAAATATTTAACACCTATTTACAAAATTATAATACAATGATTTTGAGTATTTTATTTTTTATTTTCGATTATTCTCTGCTATATGCGCATATGGTTAAAATTGGAGTTTGGAAATTCATATTATTTCTGGAAAAAAAATTAGAATCAACACCAAAGAAGAAAATCAAATTGGAAAATCACATTCGGGTGATGCTTCATTTTTATTTATTTTTAAATTATGAAATTTTGTTTAGTGTTTTCCTGCTCGTTTTGTCGACGATGATGGCCTACTTGCATTGCTTCGACCTCCTCTGGAATCTTCGCATCCTGTTGAGCCATTCGTCTTTCCATTCGATGACAATGGATCGTTGAGTTATAGTCAGACCTGGTTTGTCACCGTCCCTCTCTTTTCCTAGGATGAGGTACTTCCTGAAAGGCAGAAAAAAGACAAAATAAGTAACGAAAATCTTGATGTATGGATGCAGAAACAGTCTCAGTCGGCATGATAGCAAAGATAATTTACAATAATTATGATAAAAATAAAGCCATGATTGTTATCACAAACTTAATCAATATCAATAAAGTTAACTGTAAGTTTCAATTAATTAAGGTTTTTAGTTGAGATAAAAAGTCAGTGTCACGAGCGGGATTCGAGCCCACATCCTTCGGCTAGATGCGCCTCTGCTCAACCACTTGAGCTATCGTGATCTTGATCCACTCGGACACTAACTTCCCATCTCAACCCCACCTTTTGAATTTACTCTCCTTTTTGCTATTTTCCAAATGTCGTCTAATCTTTTGATTCTAGGCTACAAATGAAATGGCCACGGAGAGCATTAGTGAAGGTATACGTCATTTTAACTTATTAAATTCACTAATTTTCGTGGAGGGAAAAATTCAAAAGGTGGGGTTGAGATGGGAAGATAATGTCCGAGTGGATCGAGGTCACGATAGCTCAAGAGGTAGAGCAGCGGCGTATCAAGCCGAAGGTCGTGGGTTCGAAACCCGCTCGTGACACTGACTTTTTTATCTCAACTAAAAACCTTAATTAATTGAAAGATATTAATTGGTCAAGCGGACCACGAAAATTAGTGAAATTAACTATAAGCCTGAACTCTTGGGGACTAAAACGGAAAATGGCCTATTGGCTATACACGGCAGTAATAAGAAGACCCAGTATAACCTATGGATCACTAATCTGGTGGAACAAAGCTCAACAAAAATTAGCTATCCAAACATTAGTCAGCATACAAAGACTAGCAAACCTATGTATCACAGGGGCCATGAGAACAACCCCTACAAACGCATTAGAAACTTTGTTAAACCTACCTCCACTGGAAATATTTATACAAGGAGAGGCTAGGAAAAGCTCAGTTAAGCTCCAGAAACAATTAAATTGGGAAGGAACTAAACAATTCGGGCATACAACCATAATCAACAAAATCAGACACTCATTATTAGAAATGGGGACTGATTATATTTTCACAACTTCCTATAAAGTCTCAACGGATTATAAAGGAGAAGAATAACACAGGAGAGCATCAGATACAATGATATGGTACTCAGATGGCTCCAAAACAAACGAAGGAACCGGATCAGGCGTTTTCTGTACAAGCCCAAAACATGAGCAATCAAACTCATTAGGGAAGTACATTTCGGTCTTTCAAGCGAAAATACATGCCATCAATGCTTGTGCCATGGAAAATCTTAAAACAGGTTACACTGACAAAAATATCCTCATAAGATCAGACAGCCAAGCAGCCATTAAAGCATTAGCATGTAAAAGAATCACATCAAAATTAGTCAGTGAATACATCCAAAATCTCCAAAACCTGGGGAAACTCAACAACCTGATGATATCTTGGGTGCCAGGGCACAGGGGAATTTTGGGTAACGAGAAAGCAGACAGACTGGCGAGAGGAGGATCAGCAAGACCATACATAGGCCCCGCACCTATCCTTGGGATAACAAAAACAAATGTAGAATCCTCCATCGCAGAATTGATCCAAGCAAAACAAAAGGAGAAGTGGATAAACTCTAGCGGTGCTAGACATAGTCAACGTATGATGAAACAACCCTCACCGAGACTGGCAAAAACACTGCTGCAATTGGAGAAGGCCAAACTCAGAGGAGTGGTAGGACTATCAACCGGTCATTGGCATCTGAGAAAACACCTATACAACATGGGTATTCACAGCGATAATCCCATTTGCAGATTATGAGGAGTAGGAAACAGCCACTCATACAATCTTCGAATGCGAAGCAGCTGCTCAAAGGAGGTTTAACATAACTTAAGAAAAAAACTTAGGGAATCAAATTGCAGCAGCTACAGTCAATGACCTGACACATCTAAGAAGAAGGATTGTGTCTATTGACTGAACTGAGGAACTAAAAAGGTACAATAAGCCAGAAGGCTGGGGAATACAAACCACGCTTCCTAGTATCTTTTCCACCATACCATACCATACCATAAGCCTGAACACCCACATTGCATTTACTCTTTCCTCGTTGTTCAAGTGTCTATCTTTCATTATATTGAGCGGTTTTTATTTTTATTTCATTTATTTGTTTATTGGGGGCGTTCATTCCTTTAATTTGTCTTATGACAATTTTACTTTTAAGGTGTGATGTTTGTAGGTTGGCCATAGGCGATATAAACTTGGAAGGAATGCGCAGTGGTTATTCGATATCCTTTACTATGTCTTTGTTCCAGTATAGTTTGGTTATCTTTTTCACGTGCATAGGCTGGACCTCCTTATGTAGGTATCGGTAGATATATTATACATATTCGGTGTATCAAATACGTTTGAGCTTAATACAACGGTCGTTCTTGCGATTCTGTTCGGCGAAAGTGCACCGCTAAGATTTTACAAGGTTTGATGGATATTCCTCTTATTTTAACAATGACCGCGAGAGTAAGTGTACCTTTTAGCACTAGCGTGTAACCTCAGCTTCTCCTTGCGCCACTTTTAAGAAGTCTTCCACCAAAATCAGTGGAATGAATGAGTTGTGTCCACGACTACTTTGGATCTTTCCTTGACCTTTGTGAAACTGTTGGCTTTGGTCTTTCTTACAAGGTCAACTACCAAGGCTACAGATTCTACGAACATTTCTTATATCTGTGCCAGGAGTCTATTAAATACTGGGCCTAACACAAAAACCTGTGGGCATTCTTTGGTAACCTTATGGACCAAAAAGTGTGCATTGTAGCCATGGCCATTTTGGTTTTGATGTAGCTTCCTATGATTTTAAAACATGGTTTGTGGAATTTGATTTTGTTATTTCAAGAAGGGTGTCCATTCTAATGAGCCGAAGATTATTGAATGTCAAAAATATAAGGTGTATTTCCTTTGCTCATCTAGAATTTCCAGTCGACTGTTAAACACCAAACATTCCAAAATAATGAGACTAACGTATGCTCTTGTGGGCATCCTCTTCTAACCTCCTGAACCTAGGAGGTATGTATTGTCCTTATTTCTGCCACTCTGCCTTTCACGTCCATGCATTTCCAAACCATCCCTAGCCGTCTTTAGCGATATGTTTTTTGTGCTCTTTTAAAATATTTTGCTTGCTTCAAACAATTTTTAAAGAACTTTTTTAAGAAAGAAGAAGAATCGGAATATTGGTTGGATTTTGCAATTGTGTCGTTTTTGATAGTGTGAAAACTTGGAAACCGTGACTGTGGAGGCCAGTTTTTATATAGACTTTTTCCATAGGTTAGCTAAAGCGTAAGATATCCTCCAAGCTTTCTCCGTTTTCTTTTCCTACTTATTCCTTTCGGTCTATTGCTTACCGCCAGGCAATTCATTTTTCGCTGCATAGCATTATAATATTGTAAGTATTCTTGCAGTTGAATCGCTTGTCCCTGGTATAAGTGCTTTTTCTGTAGAGCATCGCTTTTGGGAAATCTGGTTCCTCCTTCAATATTGAGTCAGTGATAGCTTTTGTTGCTTCTTCCATTTCGTTTGAGGTTATACTCTGACTAACCTAGATCTAGATTGTGTTCAATCTTTGATCCTCCTTTCCAGTCTGCTGTGTTGCTCTCAAAACCACCTATTTCTACTGTTGTTCTTTCAATCTTTCTTATATTTATTATACGTATTATTTATCGTTTGTTATATGTGTGTGTCAAACATTAGCAGATGCCTTCAAAACTGTGAAATGTTCACCGAGAAAATTTTTTTATATTATTTATTAAAATATGATTTTTTTAAATTTAAGGCCTGATAATCCAGCCTCACATTTGACACCTTACAACCTTTACAATTGACATGAACCACCGTGTACAGTTGACTCGTATACAACACGACTCTCGCCGACCTTAATCCCGTTTAAGACCGCTAGAAAACCGCAATAATTCAACGTCCTCGGGCCCGCTAATTCGTTTATTCAGAAGAGGGCTTCCATTCAGAGGAGTAAGGACAATTACCATAAAACACGTTTAACCGTTGGCGTTTATGGGGCCGTCGGGTTGAATATTAATTAGCTTTGTTTCCCGTCGTATCAACACGGATTTTCAAGCCTTAAAAACTGCTTGGGGTCCCTTGTAAAATCTCTCCCAGGGCGGCTTTTGACCATTTATTCCGATGGGGGTTGTATCTAAAAGGCAAACCACTATTTCACAAATGCCGTTTATACAAATCAACCTGAAAGGACAGAAAAGACAATTCTAACAAACAACAAGATAATCCCTTGATAAAAATAATATTTAGACATCTTATTGAGATAATTGACGAGTCTCTTTAAAAAAATATTGATGATACTACTCAACTAACATTTAATTATTAAACATCTACTTCCAGTATTAGTGATACTCCTCAAGCTTCAGCCTTAAACGGCACTGGCTTCTACAATATCGGTCCAGGCACTGCGTGTCTTCTTCAGCGTCAGATTTGCATTTTTCTGATTTCGTTTTGACGTCGTCCAACTATCTCTTTCGCATCCGTAATCCACCTGGTTTAACCGAGAAAATGTTATTTACAGTCCTGTCCTCTAGCATCCTTTCCACGTGGCCAATCTATTTGAGGCGGCTAGAGTTTATTTCTCTCATAATATTTGACTTCTTGTACAAAACGTTCAACTTCCGTTTGTACGAATTCGCCAGTGACCATCCATGCATCTTCTGAACCTTTTTTTGGCAACACCACCAAAAAAAAAAACTTCGCAGGCATCATGATCTACATTTCAGATCATTCGATAGACCCTAAATTTCAAGTTTCGGCTGATGCTCGGGTCCTAGAAAGAAGCAGGGCTCCTAGATATTTAAAGATTTTTAAAAGTTCATAAGCCCGAAACGAACCGGGCAGTGGTAGCCGAGTGGTTAAGGTGTCAGACTCTCGGCTAGTGGATCCCGCGGTCGTGGATTCGATCCCACCTTCGCCTCTGGACTTTTTCTGAAGACTAAGGGGACCGGTGGCCGCAATTGAAAGAAATTGACACGGCACTCATCAACGGAAGGAACGGGATCAGATCTCAGCGACCCTGAATTTGGCCCCAACCCCCTTCAAAAAATGAGTTTCTTCGATGGAAGAACACCGGCACACCGGGGGCTCAAATTCACACTTGTGTTGCGTGCCCCCAAAAAATGGAGTCAGGGATAAAGTACATTAAGCTGTACAGCTGCAGTGCTCAGGAGGGAACTCCTCCAGTTCCTGGTATCTATTATATAAAAAAAACAGGAATGGTACCGACATAGCTTTTCAGTCAACCACCGTGTCCTTAAGGAAATGACGCTTCATACATTGAAAGACTGTTTATACTAGAGTTGAAGACTTTCTGGAATAAAAGTCCACGGATCAATACCGTCACCTCGCTTAGACGTTTAAAATTAAAGATCAAACCATTATCCTACCGTCCCGACTTTCTTCCTTCAGGCTACCTTCTTTTACAAATAATGGTGCATTTCCCAAATGAAAATACTTTTTATGCGCTGAAGTTTTTCCATCAAAATTCACGATTTAGGATTGCATAGAATTAACTAACAGGCACCATTCAAACAAACTTTTCTTTGACATTTCGGCGAAACTCCTTCAGGCCAGCACTATATCCTCGCAATTAGAAGAAAATAACAAAACGACATTTCATGTATTTGAACAACTCGGACTACACAGTTTTTTGGCTACGAAAATTTTAAGACTGGACATGGACAAAATACTCAGTACGATTAATTACCTACTTCCTATACTTCCTATTACTTCTTATCCTTCCCATCTTTACGTTAAGACCATATGTAAAGTGTTACGTGCTTAAGGTGCTAGGCCCGTGAAATAAATACCATCCAAAATGTACGAATCTGTAGGCCGCAATCTTTAATTTGACTACCTCTACATCTTACAGTCTAGTCCTACTACCTTCAGAGGTATACCTTACTAAGAAATGGCCCATTTTATGTAAATCCAAGGAAGCACATGCAGAATGCTCTCTTGCGTTCAACGGACCTCTTCACCTCATAGTAGGGACCCTATTTGAGACATGGCCCCCACCACCATCCCAAGTTCAAGAAAGTGACCTGTTGGCTGTAATGTTTCGTTCAACGGACTTCTTCACCTTATCGTCAGGAAGTACCTAATTCAAGCAATGGCCATTGCTACTACATATTTTTAAAAATCCAAGGAACTTAGGTTGTCTTTCATTGTGAAACTTTTCACCAATATACCGGACCCAATACCTTCAGACCACTACCATATTTGAACAATGGCCCAATAGTACCACTACTTTTAGAACATTAGAAAGTATACGAAAGTGACTTTAGTGGGCACTATTCTATTTCAACGGACCTCTTTCCTCTATAGGCACGTCATCTTGAGAGGAGTAACTTACCTTCTAATTGAACAAATGGCCCATCACTACTACCTTGAAAAAAATTCAAGGAGTTGATCTATTGGTCGTACTCTTTCACTTGACGGACATTTTCATCTTGCAGGCCCAACCTACAGACGACCATCTAAGAAAGGCCAAGTGCCCTTCTGAATAACTTTTACAATCAACAGTCAAAAAACATAACTTCCAATATATGGAAAATAATGTCCACTTAGTGGAGGGAAATAAAATCACCACTATAACACAATATGGTATTGTGTGGCCCATTACTACTACCTTGATAAAAATTCAAGCAGTTGATCTATTGGCTGTACTCTTTCATTTGACAGACATTTTCATCCTGCAGGCCCGACCTACAGACGACCATCTAAGAAAGGCCAAGTGCCCTTCTGAATAACTCTTCCAATCAATAGTCAACATTCTTAAGAAAACATAACTTCCAATATTTGAAAAATAAAGTCCACTTAGTAAAATAAAATCACCACTGTAACATAATATGGTATTGTGTTGCTTAATATTTCTTTGGTACACAGCAACACATGGTTTTACGTGTTACTTCACCCATGACAAAGCCATTTAGATCATTTCATGTAACGATTTTCTTTCATCCAGCCTTATTTAAATTAATTTAACATAGCTTTGATAATTTAATGAGAAAGCCGATGTAGAAAAGTCCGGCTAAATATATGAACGCATTAGAGACACTTAATTAGCATAAAAGAGCATTAAAGATGGTACAGTCTTGTATCAAATGTCGTTGAAATCGGTGGTAAAATGGGTCAGGATTTAAGAGGCGAGGTTAAAGAAGCTATTAGCAGCCTCACTGAATTTTAACGGAATTGAAAGTGATATAATCAAGGGATGAAAGGCCACCGCAAGTGGCTGGAATGAACGTAAAGCCTCGCTCAACAGAAATTCAAAGGTGAAATTTCCAGAAACGAAATACAGAATCTTATTCAACCCACTAAACAAAACGAAGCCAGAGTCGAGAATCATTAAAGGAAAGCATGAATCGGGCTAAAGATAAGGATGAATAGCTGAAATCCCTGTTAACAAAATCTAGTTACAGTGCGACCTATTAATTAAATTTGTTTATAGTCATTGTATTTTAAGAAACTTAACTTGGCTGTAAAATTACAAAAGGCATAAAACAATTCTGACCCATAAAACAAAGATCAAATGAAACTTCATTATACAAGATTACTTGTATATTCAAAGGGGTGTTATTGTGATAAACAGGCATATAAAATATTTAAATATGTTCGATCTCTAGTGATCGTTAATCTCTATTTTGTGATAACTGAAAAATTTGTTTGAAAAAAAGCTGAGAGGGAGAGTAGGCGGACCAGAGAAGACGGCCCCAGATCAAACCACCGAGAAAACAAATCCGCTTAACGATAAACTAATTGAGTTGTCGCACCGTCTCGCTGGGAACGTTGCCATTAATAACAGGCCAGCTCTAAGTGGTCAAGGCTTATTAATTTCCTGATTTTTATTGTAAGAGGAGTTGATTTTGTATTCATGGAGCTGCGACGACTAATTAGGCACCTCCTAACCAGGCTTTCACCTCGTGCTAAGGGAGCTGTCAAGATTTGTCATGCTCCGGGCCCATTTGTAAAACTGCATGACGCCTATTTACATATTCGTTTATACGCTTTCTCGTTCCACTTGATTCTGGGGCATTTGTACTATTGTTCTCACAGGATGGACGGTTTTCTGGACCATTTGTCCACTGGGTTTTTCTCGTTTTGTACTTTAGAACATTTTAGAAGATACTTGTCTCGATTTATTCCGACTTATGTCTTCTTATGTGAATCGTAACACTTCTAGATTGAATTCATCTACTACGATCCAGATTCAATCCACTATGCCCCCAGGGCTCCATCCTAGGACCACTTGTATGGATAATAGCCTTTGATGGAATATTGGAGAAAATGCAAACCTACCAAATAAGTGCAACTGCATTCATGGATGATGGAAACAGCGTAAGGGAAATAAAGGAAAGATGCGAAGAAGCTATAAAGATAGTCCATAATTGGTGCCAACAACAAAAGCTTCAAGTATCACAGGAAAAAACCAAAGTTCAATTCTTAAAAGGAAAAGTAGCACCCTCGAATAACCCAAAAATTAGCCTCAACGGGAAGACAATAAAAGTGAAAAAAAACGTAACATACTTAGGAGTAGTGACCAGTAACAGTTTCAACCCTAGCAGCCATATTGAGAACATCCGGAAAAAATTAGAAGGAAAACAAAATTACCTGGCTAACTTAGCAAAAGCTACTTGGGGGCTAACATTTGAAAGCACAAAAATATTATAGAAATTGTAAACCTTTCAATACTATGTTATGCAGCACCAGCTTGGGCTACAAAATTAAAAAAAACCCAAGTCAATAAATTATTAACCATACAAAGAGGTGCACTAAAATGGCTATGTAAAGGGTATCGAACTACGTCAACAGACGCAATTTAAGTTAAAACAGGGCAGATACCAATTGACTTAAAACTCCTTAAAAGAATAGAGATTCACAAATTAAGGAAAACAACATGGAATAATTATAGTGAAAAAATTACAGAATTAGAAAACGAAATTATAACAAAATGGCAAGCAAGATTGAGTGCAAGCATAAAAGGGCGAACTACTTATAAATTCTTGCCATGCATTAAATCAAGAATCAAAAACGGGAATTTTATTCAACCAAATTATATTACTACCCAGTTTTTAACAGGGCATGGAGAATTTAATAAATATTTATATAATTACAAGTTAAAAAACACCAATTTATGCCAATGTGGGGATATAGAAAGTGCTGAACATATTGTGACGAAATGCGAAATTTATAACCATAAAAGAAGAATACTAGAAATGCAAAATAAAAACAAAAATAGATGATGAAAGTAAATTGGTAGAACTGACAAAGAACAAACACAATTATAAAGAGTTTATAAGTTTATAAATTGTGTCTATGAAAAAAACAAAAAAAACAACACAGTTCACAAAATCAAAATGAAAATCATCGATAATAAAAAATTCCCACAAGGGCTTTTAATTTTATGTATGTAAATAAAGAACTTTAATGTACAAATTTAATTACTCTTAGTGAACTGTTTGTGTAAATTATGAATGTATATAGTTAAATTATTTAATTAAAATGGTAGTTTAAAAAAAATGTTTATGGTTTAATCATGTACTTAAACTGGTAGTATTACTTAATACTAGTAATATTTTTTAGTTAAGTTTGTTATTCATATGTTTTTATGATCCCTATGTTAATTCCCTAGTCAAGTAGTCATTTTATTAATAACTGTATATGTACATAATCGAATTATTTAAATGAAATGTCTTGTTTTTTATGTTATATATGTACATAGTTAAATTATATATTTGAGAAGTTATATTTAAAGTTATAAATGTATTTAGTCCGTTAAGGTTATTTAAGCTAGCACGTTTTAGTAAATTTAGTTATTTATTTTGTTTTCATTTCTCATGTTTATATAAGTATACAATTGAATTATTTATATGAAATATCTAGTCTAAGTTATAATGTGTGTATTTAAATAATTTATATGAAATGTTTGTTTAGATTTATAAAGGTGTATAGTCGAACGGGTTTATTTAAGCTAGTAATATCTATTTAACAATCTTTTTATTTAATTGTTTCATTGTGCTCATGTTTTTATTACTACTAGTCAAAATAGTCTATTTATATTGTTTAGAAATGTTCTAACCGCCAAAAATTCTCTTTAAAAATTGTTGTATAAAACCTCTCAGGGAAAAAAATCCCTGTAAAACCAGATCGCAGCGCAGCGGTCCATCCCGGAAACGTTATAATATAATTATAATTACAATTAATTAAGATTTTTTTAGTTGAGATGAAAAAAAGTTAATGGCACGAGAGGGATTCGAACTCACGACCTTCGGCTAGATACGCCGCTGCTCTACCACCTTAGCTATCGTGACCTCGATCCACTCGGACACTAACTTCCCATCTCAACCCCACCTTATGAGTTTCTCTCCTTTTGCCATTTTTCAAATGCCGTGTAATCGGTTTGGATTCTCGACAATTGAAATGGCTTGGTTAGTGAAGTGTACTTCAGTTGATTCATTAAATTCACTAATTTCGTGGTCCGCTTGACCAATTAAACATTACAATTAATTAAGGTTTTTTTTAGTTGAGATGAAAAAAAGTTAATGGCACGAGGTCACGATAGCTCAGGTGGTAGAGCAGCGGCGTCTCTAGCCGAAGGTCGTGAGTTCGAATCCCTCTCGTGCCATTAACTTTTTTTCATCTCAACTAAAAAAACCTTAATTAATTGTAATGCTTAATTGGTCAAGCGGACCACGAAATTAGTGAATATAATTATAATTATAACGGCTAAAGATCTGTGTAAGGGGACCTGTTGTGGTTGAAAAAAAATTGTTAATTTAGAAATTTATTAAAACAAATAAAAAAATAAAATAAAAGGAAACGCTGTAAGAGGTTTACACCGAAAAAAAAGCAAAAATCAAATAACAAAATCAAAGAAGATTCAATCCACTTTGGTTTTGACACGGTGACTTCGGACACTCATGAACATCAATGGTCAACATATGTCATAAGGACTTGTTAGTTTTAATTATATGTGTGATTTTGTTAAGAACAATTTATTGTATGTTGTTTGTTGTAAAACGTTTTCCAATGAAAAGCAAAAAATAGCAAACTCAATCAGATTAGCCAAAATGATTACATCAATTACAACATAGTACACTAACATGGGACTTTGAGTTACATCAGAATTTTTCTGCGTTCTCATTTATTTTTTTTTTCAGTTTTGAAATTCGTGTTATACTTACTTGTTGCTCTTGATTTTAGGACATTTGCAAGCCAAATCGTTCGAGTGGACCCAAATGTTGAGCCCTCCTCTTCTAAGCCCCGAATCCCTTCCTCGTTTGTACACAGACTGCACCGCAGTGTTGAATCTTGCCCAGTCGTCGATCGTCTCCCTTTCCAAAACCATTGCCAAAATCGCTGCGGAACAAGAGACAAATCAATTTTTCTAGGAATAAACACAACGTACAATAACCCAAGTCGAACAGTCAATACCGTAATCCCTTTTGCAGTATTTGTTCATGTTGAGCCGTCTCGTCCCAGCCCTGCACTTGCCGCACTGGCCTGTAAAAGAAACAGTTTATTGGTGACCAAATGATAAACTTGTTGGAAAGGAGAATGGGGTTTGCTCTAAGAAGAAATTGCCCAAGTTGGCAAAGTCAAGCTTATCTTGTAGACCAAGGTCAGTTGTTTACTCCGTCGGACAATATACCAGGCCATTGTGTACACGAACTACAAGGTCCGCACTGTTTGCCAGCCTAGACCGTGGCCAAGTTCAGAAAATGCCTTAATTAATTTCAGCTTAAGATGATAACTACCCTGATCAAATTGCCGGCGTTTACATGGATTAGGCAAATTTGAAATCATAGAAGCAAAGACGATATTATAATTTCAATATTTAAGAGGCCCTTAATTGTAAGCTCGATTATATACAGTAAACAATTGTTTAAATTTTCCGGGTATTTTATTGTACAATTAAACAAATTAAAAACAACTTGTTCCTTCCAAGTTCTACGCAAGTTTTTTATATTTTATATTATTTTTTATTTTTTTATATATATATTTCATCTGGGCAGAACAGATAATAATAGATTGTACACTGAAATTCCTATTGTTAACATCCTGAAATTTGGTTGTGCATACTTACGTTTTTCGAATGATTTAAGTAACAGTTTTGCTAAAGGAAAGAACTTCACTGGGGAGGAACCAGAGATGAATCATGTAAATCCAACACTCCGCTACATCGTGTAAATTTCAGAAATTATATTTTATACTAAACATGTGCATTTTACATAAATCCCGATGATGTAAAAGTCTGATCTCAGGTTTGTTGAACCAGGAGTCCCTTTTGTGGTTGACGCTCCCATCAGTCGAAATATCTGGTTCCTCCCCGAGAAACACGGCTGCCTTTAATGCATTTCTTCCGCTCAGTTGGCTCACAATGGAGTTATCGGAGGATTGCTCTCTATCTTCCGAGGGAATTGGAAGGACTCCTGTTCGATATTCCAGGTGGTTCCTCAACCGCGTTACGCCACCCGACTCGATTTTCCGCCGTTGTAACGGCAAAAGGTTTATTTACGACGAGAGGAGGGGAAAAGAAAAGGTTAAAAATTTACGTTGCAGGTTGATATGACCAAGGCAAGGGGATAAGCCGAAGGGGCGAGATCCTATTTATTCCCTTGGTTGGGATGTTAAGACAAATAAGGGTTGTATATTACTGGCTTACATCTTGGGCCACATTTAATATTTATTATGCAATAGTACCCTTCTCTAATAGATATAACCCCTGCCCTAGATTACCAAAAAAGAAGACAAAAAAGTTGATAATAGCTATTTGTTCTCTTAAAATCCTAATATCATTTCTGCCACGAAATACAAAAATACATTTTATTTGGCTCCCGAATACCAAACACTACTAGGCCCTATGGTCTTCTCCGATCATCCTGATTTGCCAGTTCTTGTAGGTCTTAAATTAGTACGGCTCGTGACCATCTAATGGAGTTGTATGTCTGCTTACCTGCCCTTGTTCATTTGTGTGAGTCAGTGTTGTGCAAATCAACTGCTAAAGATGGCGAAAACCTTAAATGCATCTGACATACCTATCTTTTTTAGGCAGATCAAGGTAATCACAAATAACTTCACTACTTTTCTTTAAGAGCCACATTATAAAATAGCATTATATTCTTATGATAATTATAATTATAACTTCTAAAATGCGTAAATCCTTAGGAAGATCATCCTAAGATATTTAGGAAAGTAGGGATGGCAATAGAGTCCATATGGTCGTTCAAATCCGTATACGATTCCCACATATGGAACATGTGGTTATAAATTATATCAACTGAATCATGTTTAATTATAGCTTTCCTTATTTAATTAACTTTTGTCCCAAAAATATTCTAATCTACTAAATTCACTAGCTTCGTGGTCCGCTTGAGCAATCCATATCTTTCAATTAATTAAGGTTTTTAGTTGACATAAAACAATGGCGAAAAGGAGGGAAAATTCAAAAGGTGGGGTTGAGATGGGAAGTTAGTGTCCGAGTGGATCGAAGTCACGATAGCTCAAGTGGTAAAGTAGCGGCATATCTATCCTAAGGTCGTGGGTTCGAATCCCGCTCGTGACACTGACTTTTTATCTCAACTAAAAAATCTTAATTAATTTCTAATCCACGTACTTCTCAGCCAAGTTTGACCAACTTTCTTTTGGTACTTAATGCTACTTGAAGCTCATAAAAGAACGGGTCCTTGCGACAAACAGTGCAATAAATATTTTACATTAAATTAATTAAAAAATATAACATATCAAATTTTTAGTCACCTTTATTTGAGTTTATCGATCGAACTACTATACCATACAGTAACACAGTTAAATATCTGGGAATGACCTTAGATGCCAAGCTGAGATGGAAAGAACACGTGAAGAAAAAAAAGGACAGAAATAGGTTTAAGGTATAGACAACTATACTGGTTGATAGGACGTGGGTCCAATCTTGCTATACAAAATAAAATATTATTATATAAACAAATCATAAAGCCTATGTGGACATATGGTATTCAAGTATGGGGTTGTACCAAACACAGCAATATCAAAATCATATAACACTCCAAAATAAAATCTTACGTAACATGGTCAATGCACCTTGGTACCTAAGGAATAAGGACACAAGGATCTTAAGTTCCCTGAAGTCAAGGTGGAAATACAAAGATTTGCCACCAAACACTAGGCTTGCCTCAGCCAGCACGAGAATGTGGAAGCGACCAAACTCTTACATAACCGAAACATGGTCAGAAAAGGACAAAGTCATATGAACTTGTGTAGTTAAAAATGAATAGTGAATAGTGAAATGTAAATCTTACTCTACAAATGGGTTTATAAGAATGTAAACATTTATTTATTCTAAAATATTATTGTAAAGTTAATGGTTGGTCTAATAAGACCAGTTTTAATAAATAAATTTATTTAAAAAATCTTAATTTTGAGTGATTTTTGTTATTTATTTGTAGCTTTCATCTTTTTTTGCCATAACAACACAGTCGTTTTTTCCATATGTTGACTAGTAAATATTGGCTTCACGAGGGAATTTTGGTTTCAAAGTGCCAGAGCAAATAATACGATCAATAGCAAACTCGATCAGACTTTTCGAAGTAGTCAATACAAGAGCTTAATCTTTCGGTGGAGAAAGGCGGTCGTACGAAGGCTAAATAATAAAAAACACGTCAAGCTAGGTAAGTGGTAACAATTATTATAAAGTAATTTTTGTTCAATGTTTTACTATTTGTCAAGCGAGGTCGATTGGTGAGAATTAGTTTAACTTCCGGGTGAAAGGATCGAAAAACAAAACGGGCCTGATTCCTTTAAAAGGACTTTTCTATTGTTTTAATACACTCTTCTAGATTGACATACTAATTTTATTAGAAATGATGAATGGTGGAGTGAGTGCGGTTTTCAATCCTTTTTAAAAATATAGTTCCTATTAACTAAGTTGTTTTGCAACGATCCGGATTTCGTGCCTTTAGCTCATCATCAGGTTGAAAGAGTTCTACAACCTGATGATGAGCAACGGGCTCGAAATCCGGATCGTTGCAAAACAACTTACTGTGAGTGGGAACTATCTTTTTAAAAAGGATTACTAATTTTAACCTGCTATCTGTCTACATATCGATCTCTTTTTTGCATATTATTCGATTTTTGCTCGTTATGTGATAGAACATCCGACAAGGGCTAACTTTGCATAGTAAAATAAAAACACATCATCATTATTATTGTGTATAGAGATTAGTGACCGTTAATCGATAGTTATTCAGATATCGTGAGATGCGGTCAGAGTGCCACTCTCAACACGACACGCAAGGATGGCACAATTACACAGAAGACAAACACTTTGAGCCCTGAAGATGATCTCAATAAAAGATCGAAACGTTGGCACGATAAAGAAAATGTTTTTCTGAAACCTACATCACACCCGAACGCATCTCACGATATCTGAATAACTATCATTATTATTTCTCATTTTCGTTTATCTATCTTTCTCTTTTTCTTCTCTTTCTCCTCACTCTTTTCTCTCTCTCGCTTTCTCTCTTTCCGCTTTCGCCCTCGCGTTCACATTATTCCAAGTTAAGTGGTAGGAAGGTCCACGCGACCTAAAGCAGACATGATCTAAAGACATCATCAGCATGTCCACTATTGCCCCGCCACATCACATGTAGAGGGCAAATGTAACTTCATGGGTATTCACGATTTTTGTGTTCACTCTCTTTATTCCGTTAGGTCCTGTTAGATCGAGAAAAATGATGACGTAACTTGTAAAAATCGGCTAGTTAACATTGCTCGATGTAACAAGCCAGGGCCGATGTTAGATGTTAGGTCGAAAATGTAGTCCCGTTAGGGAGTAGGTAACCAACATGGCAGCCACGAATTTAACAGCTGTTTTTTGTTTACACGTATTTTTATTCTTAAATCCGCCTTAATTAAATCAGACCAAATATATCTGTTTTGTTAGTTTCTGACCTGACCTTATACTCTCATTCCTAGTAGGTTTCCCCTATCCTATAAAGTTGTAGGCATTAGCCGTTAGCATACAAGTCGGCACGAATTTGTTAGTTGGCGTCTTTGTTAGTACTTTTATAGTGTATAGATAGTAGTTTGAATGAAAGAGTTGATTAATTTTCCTTTTTTATTAACTTATGGCATCTTACAATGTAATACAAAAGAAAACCAAAGCAAACAACAATAAGCCTTCAATGACTGTTATAGCTTTATTTTTGGTTCCACCACGCGCAGCATTGAGGAAAAATTAACGTTTAACATGCTAAGATACTCACCTCGCTCCACCACCACGCGTGCATACTGAACGACTTATCCTCTGATCATTGTCCAGTCCTCCTAACTATAGACACCTACCCAATCCATATTGCACCCAGAGCAACACTACTAAATGGACCAATAGACTGGAACCTATTCAATGCACACGTAGACAAGAATACAAACTTTATCATATCTTTAAAGACGACAACATCGACTTTGCCATAAAACAGTTAACATCTACAATAACAGACGCCATCAATGCCTCTAAGCTGCACCTACAAACACACGTCAACACAACACATTAACCTACTACTTTACATACGCCAACTGATCAATAAAAAAAGACATGATCGCCACGAGTGGCAAAGAAGCCGCTACCCTTCGGATGAACAAGTACTGACCAGACTAACTCACCACCTAAACATAGAATTGAGAACTTACCGCTCCGACAAATTCAGATAGTACATACAACTAACAACAGAAAATAAGTCGCTCTTGGTGGCTACTCGAAAAATCCTATCTTACCGTAAAGTATCCTCCTCTCTTCGCCGACAAGATGGATCTTGGTCCAAATCGGACGAGGAGAAAGCCAATCATGTTGCAGATCTCCTTTCCACTGTCTTCACCCCACACGCCAATATCATAGACCCTGATTATGTTCGACAGATCGAAGAATTCCTCAACACTCCTCTCCCTTAATCTCTTCCCCCTAAACCGTTCTCTCCGTCAGATGTATGCTGCAGTATGCTATACGCCAGCTCAAACATAAAAAAGCTCCTGGATTTGACTCGCTAACTCCCCAAATCCTCACACACCTTCCAAAGAAATCCGTAATATTCATCACCTGTATATTTAATTCAGTCGTACGGACAACCTATTTTCCTAGTCCTTGGAAACATTCTGTCATCCGTATGATTCCTAAACCCAAAAAACACACACATTATCCTACTTCCTACAGACCCATTAGCCTACTATCGATTTTAGGAAAAATCCTGGAACGGCTTGTTTTAAGACGTATCCTCCCAATCCTTAATTCTAAAAATGTTATACCCGACAATCAATTTGGGTTTCGTGGCGGTCACTCAGCAGTTCAGCAGTGCCACCGCGTTGTAGATGTAATTTCTGCCTCTCTTGAGTTAGGGCAGTATTGTCCGGGGGCTTCCTTGAGGTGGCCCGGGCCTTCGATCGAGTTTGGCACCCGGGCTCGCTCACGGACATCCTTCCCTCAACCTACTACCTTATCCTTCCAAGCAACCTCACTGACCGGTACTCCCCAGTCATGGAAAGATCGGCGTCTTCCCAAAACCACCTTCTCCTTGCTGGTGTTCCTCAGGGTAGTGTTCTGGCGCCCACACTGTGCCAAGTGTACACGGCAGACCTCCCATCCCAACCTCAAACTACCACTCTAACCTTTACAGACAATACAGCGATCCTTTCAAGCAATTCAGATCCAGTCATTTCAACTCGAATCCTTCAAGAACATCTCACACTACTGGAATCATGAGTAAAAAAAAGACTCCAATCCACCCACATAACCTTCACCTTCCGCAAAATGATCCCTCCTCCAGTCTACTTCAATCAAATACCCCTCCCAATTGCGGACAAGGTGCGCTTCCTAAGACTATACATTGACAAACGTCTGACGTGGAATCTCCACACACGACTGAATCGACAAGAAGTTATGAAACGTTTCAGAGCACTTTCACGACTTCTTGACACACGTTCTAACCTACCTCTCTTAAACAAAAGACTAATGTATATCACTCTAGTGAAGACGATATGGACTTAGGGACTGGAAGTGTGGAGTTCAAGCCGAGTGGTTAGCATGAGAGACTCTCACGCCGCGGTCGTGGGTTCGATTCCCACCGTCGCCTCTGGCCCTTTTTTCCCGATAACCCCCAATTTGAACAACATATATCAGAATTCGTCATGGCTAATATGCAAAGATCATAAGGCCAATAAAAAAAATAAATAAAAAAAAGTGTGGGGTTCAGCCAAACGTTCCAATATCCTACGCATCCAAAGAGCCCAATCCATCATCCTCAGAAAAATCCTTAATGCTCCCTTTTATGTGTCCAACGACACTACCCACATAGACCTAAATATTTCTTTTGTCCAAGATGCAATCCACTCCCGTTACCGAAAATTTTACCCAAACCTCCCAACCACTATAAATCTTCAAATTCAAATCCTCTCATCTCCGACCAAAGAGATGATGGCCACGAGATCTTCTATCCAGTGACAATTGAATAAAGAATAGTTAGGAGTACTAACAGTGGGTAATTTCTCCACTCTTGTTTTTTTAATTATTTATTCATACACTTATTACTAGATACCAAAATGCAGGTAGTTGTAATATACAATAAAAGAAAAAAAAACATGCTAAGAAAGAAAGGGGACTTAATGATCTTACTGGACATTTCTCTATTCGAGTTAACATATTCGAAATATTGTGAATACCCCTTTTATATGCATATGGATGTAAATTGTGGCGAATAAACTATTTTCTATTCTAATGCATTAAAACGGACGAAATATTATTGTAGGTAATCAACGGACGATTGTCTCAGAGATAATTAAAAATATTGAGGATGGCCACTTTTTTTTAAACATATATAACATGTTGATATAAACATACCTTCTTCCATCTTGGCCAAACAGCTTGTCGATTCGAAATGCATTTTTTAAAAGGTATTGTATATAATGAAAAATTAAAAAAATAGATACTGATGATGTATATTCCTGCAAGGTCCAAATAATTGTTTAAATAAGTAATGAATTTACCTTTTTTAAAGCACACGAATTTGTTTATGAAAAATTAAAAATTTACATTTATTTATATTTGTTTTATTGGATATTATTGGATACTCCCCACATTATTGGGCATTTGCCGGATTTCACCATCCCAGGCTAAATTAGGGTCCAGGACGAGCATAAACGTCGTGATTTGCCCCGATTAGTCACCCCGGACGACGTTTAACGCCTCAGGGTAGTGATTTACACGGCGGCCCTTTCCGTTTTACGCCCTGGGCCGTTAATTATGTCGTAAATGCCCGCGGGGTGAATTTTATTTTTAAAAGGGGAATCTAGAGGAGGACGAAGACAAAAAAAATTGTATTTACCGTAAGGGCCCGGGCCGGAGTTTATTAGCGGCTTGCAATCTCCTCCGTGTCAACATTTAGAGGGCCGAGCTCCTTTCAATACACTCTTAATGAAACCTTAACCCCTCTCTTTGCACCCTTTTGGTTCTTAATTGTCTTCCTGGATCCACCCTTGAGGACTTTTTCCCCCTCCCCTTTGCCCTGTTACACTCCAGATTTATTAACTCTGGACGTATTTCCAATTGATGTTATTGCTTAAGACAAAGGTCAACACAATTGAAACCAACAGGATTAATGTACAAAAATGATTTAAAATCATCAAAGTGACAATCAAACACATGATACAAGTGTGCGATTTACTATTTAAAACAAACTCACATTCATGTGAAATTTTAAGAAAAATAGTGAAATGCAAGTACAAATGCTGCTTTATTTAGAACAGACAAACAAGATTTATTTAATATTTGTTGGGATAAACGTAATTTATTACTTTCAAATAATTAAGGTTTTTAGTTGAGATAAAAAAGTCAGTGTCACGAGCGGGATTCGAAATATGGCAAAAAGGAGGGAAAATTCAAAAGGTGGGGGTTGAGATGAGAAGTTAGTGTCCGAGTGGATCGAGGTCACGATAGCTGAAGTGGTAGAGTAGCGGCGTATCTAGCCGAAGATCGTGGGTTCGAATCCCGCTCGTGACACTGATTTTTTTATCACAACTAAAAACTAAATTGAAAGATCTTAATTTGTCAGGCTGACCACGCAACTAGTGAATGTAATTAATTAAATTTCTACATTTATTACTTTTCTATACGGACTTCCTTCCCCACTTCCTCAAAATCCCACATATATAAACATAAAACAGCAATATTTCACCGGAACTCTCAACACGACACGCAAGAATGGCACAATTACCCAGAAGACAAACACTTTGAGTGAGTAGAAATACTTTGATTCAATGTAAAAAAATATATTTTGCACGACGATAAATTAATAGTTTTATTAAACATAAAATAAAAAGATCACAATATGTGTTATTAAATTCACTAGTTTCGTGGTCCGCCACCAAATAATTGACCAACTAATTTCCTTCATTCCATCCCTAACCATCCCTTTCAATTAATTACGGTTTTTAGTTGAGTGAAAAAAAAGGAAGGAAAATACAAAAGGTGGGGTTGAAATGAGAAGTTAGTGTCCGAGTGGACGAGCTCACAGTAGCTCAAGTGGTAGAGCAGCGGCGTATCAAGCCGAAGATGGTGGGTTCGAATCCCGCTCGTGACACTGACTTTTTTATCTCATCTAAAATCCTTAATTAATTGAAAGATATTATTTGGTCAAGCGGACAACGAAAATTTGTGAATTTAATAAGTTCAAATGAAGTATCTCTTCACTAAAGTACTCCGTGGCCATTTTCATTTGTTTCCGAGAATCAACTAGATTACACGACATTTGAAAAATGGCAAAAAGGAGGGAAAATTCAAAAGGTGGGGTTGAGATGGGAAGTTAGTGTCCGAGTGGATCGAGCTCACGATAGCTCATGTGGTAGAGCAGCGGCGTATCTAGCAGAAGAATAATATTTTAATATCCTTTCCTTAGAATAATACCTTAATATTGTTAAATTATTATAAAAATAATAACAATTAAAATAATTAGTTTAATTATTTGGACGTTTAATATTATTTATATACATTTTTAAAATGGGAGATTGATCAAAATCAAAATTATATTATTAATGCATTTATCACCATGTTCAATTTTACATTTTGTAATTTCAAATTTCTCAAACCAATCTAGTTCTCTCCCTTTGTTGAAACTATGTAACACTGGTGAATTTAAATTTGAATTGAAATTATGTTTTGTTTCTTTTAGATGGTCCTAGACGTGTTTGTAGAAACCCTTTCAACTGACGATGAGCTAAAGAGCTCGAAATCCGGATTGTTGCGAAACAACTTAATGTGAGTAGGAACCATCTTTTTTAAAAAGGATCTATATATTTATGTATCTAATTCTTTCTTTTCTCTATTTTCTCTATGTCCCTTTTTACCAAACTCTCAGTCTCTTTCCCCCTATCGTCTTCGCTTAATCTTTCTCTCTTCTGTCTCACTATCACTCTCTCTCTCTCTCTCTCTCTCTCTCTCTCTCTCTCTCTCTCTCGCTTTCTCTCGCTTTCTCTCGCTTTCTCTCGCTCTCTTTCTTTCTCTCTTTCTGCGTATATGTGTGTGTTTTACGTTACGCGTGTTTGTTGGGATTAAACTTCGAGATCTAAAGCGCATATCGACGTAGATGGCACTTGCAAAATATATTTACATGGCACACGCAGAGAAAAACCGAGGAGATAGAAAGTATGAGTTATAGACCAATGAAGATGGCAAAATATTTAATATTACGACCGAATTCGACGTATCTACTCAATTTTTCTTATAATTTATACCATAAATAAAACGATATCGATCAACCAACCACTCTTCTTCTTTTTCTCGATCTATCTACTTATCTGTATATTTATGTATTTTATTCTTTCTTTTTCTCTATTTCTGTCTTAATGGCCCTTTTTACCAACTCTCAGTTTCTTTCCCCCTATCATCTTTGCCTAATCTTTCTCTCTTCTGTCTGTCTATCACTCTCTTACTCTTTCTTTCTCTCTCTACCTCTCTTTACTACTTGATTTAGTTTAAATTGTCAATAAACAAGTAAATCTATTACGAAACGTTTTAAGCGTTATTATCTATTCGTCCCGGAAGACCAACATATTTGGAACCAGGGATATTATTCATAAAGACAAGTTCTGGGTGTAGAGGATGTTGTAAACGTCTTGTTAAGTGTAAAATGTTGTTATTTAAAACGTGTTCGAATGCTATTAAATCGCCCATTCTTCAATTCTATGGTTGTATGGTATTAGATTCGCCTATGAAAATTTTAAGTGAGTTGGATCGCGTGTTGCAAGGCACTTGTTAGTCGAACGCTCTTTAATCAGCAGCCTATCCCAGTACGAATCTATAAATCAAAGTCGCTTCCCGATAATTTTTTCCCTTCCTAAAATGCGGTCCACGTCCATTGAGAACCAGCGGTCGGTTAAGGGCCGATTGTCTTACCATATGGATCTCTATATCCGTCAATCGACTTTGCAATTCATAAGCCCATGGCTAGCATAAACTGCCGGAGGATTGTCGGCCCTCGAGCAAGTTGGACGTCGGCCCGAAAAGACCAATTTGTTTTCCCTCGCCCCCTACCTATGCGAGCCACTCACAAAACTTCAAGCTCTCTGTTTAACAAACTGTTGCTTGTTAGCCCGTTTTAGGATTTCACCAGGAAACTCACAGCCCGCTTTATCCAATCTGTATTTTCGGCATTTCCCCAAATTGTTAAATAATTACTGTGAATGTGTTTTAATATCCACGATTAATTGAAAGTCAAAGTAAAAAAAGAGAGGGAAGAGGGAGGGGGAGGGGGAGAGAGAGAGAGAGAGAGAGAGAGAGAGAGAGAGAGAGAGTGAGAAGGGTGGGTCAAGAATAAGGAAACAAAAATTTTTATCTTTTATGGTGTTTATGCAATACTTTTTATGAACATCATTCAACGTTGTCAATTGCATGTGAGTTTTATTAAGAGAGAAGGCAGAGAATAATGAGATAGATAGATCGTGAGAGAAAGATAGATAGCTAGATAGATAGTGAGAGAGAGAAAGATAGAAGGGCGGGGCAAGAATAAGGAAACAAAAAAATAAGGAGAAAGGGAGAGAGAGAAATATAAAGGCAAAAGTAAAGGTAGATAGATGGGTAGGTAAAGATAGAAAGATATAGATAGAAAGGAAGGTAGATGTCTAGAGAGAGAGAGAGAGAGAGAGAGAGAGAGAGAGAGAGAGAGAGAGGGTGGGGCAAGAATAAGGAAACGAAAAAATAAGGAGAAAGGGAGACAGACAAATATAAAGGCAAAAGTAAAGGTAGATAGATGAGTAGATAAAGACAGAAAAAAGTAGACAGAAAGGAAGGTAGATATCTAGAGAGAGAAAGAAAGAGAGAGAGAGAGAAAGAGAGAGAGAGAGTGAGAGAGAGAGAGAGTGGTGTAGAAGGATGGGACAAGAATAAGGAAACAAAAAATTTTATTTTTTATGGTATTTGAGTTGGTTGTGTTGAGAGAGAGAGAGAGAGAGAGAGAGAGAGAGAGAGAGAGAGAGAGAGAGAGAGAGAGTGACAACAGACAGGCAGACAGACAAATAAGTGTTTTGGAGTTCTATGCGAGAGTGAGAGAGTAATAATGAAAAAAGTTGTAATTCATTATTTGTTTATTCGCACAAACCATAATTTGGAGGGGATTCAAAAAATACAACTGTAGAGGTCGAATTAAACCCAACTTTGGTTTGGTTGGTCATCCGGGGCGGATTAAGAAAATTATATAAAAAATAATTATTTTTAAAAATTTAATGGGCCTATTTGAGTTTTTAAAAACAGTTGAAAGAATGGGCCATATAATTTATTACCAAACGGGTTTCAGCTGTTTTATCACAAAAAATGATGTTCCTCACAATTTGACGATTTTTGAGCAAAATGTTTTCAATGGAATATATTAAAGACCTGCAACAAATTATCACGCGATACATTTTTCCATCTCTGGTCGTATAATTTTATCATTTATGTTGATATTTTAAATGTTTTCTAAAAACCAAAAACTGCTCCGAAGAAACCATAAAATATGCTGTTATGACGCATTATTACAGCCTGCTCTCCAAGGCCCCATGAATAGTTCATGGCGTGTAATTACGAGGTAATGGATCGAAGAGAGATTGAATGTCCCGAGACATAAAAACCTAGCGCGGAGTCAATATGCATGTACATGCCGTGGCATAATCAGCCCGGTCGGACTGTCCTACGCATACGCTCGTACGACTTGAACCCTATCTTCAATTATTTCTCCAGCCCTTCGCCATTAAATCCCATCATTTGTGCTGCTGGCAAATCATCGGAACAATATGATCATCATAACTTTCATTGTTCCTAAATAAAAGTCACACGTTTTACAACACGGTCGAAGAAACGGACAAAAAACAACGCTTTTACCAGATCAACGTTAACATAGTTGAATATATAGTTTATGACAACGCTCAACAACTGAAAATAGAGACAGCAAGCAATCCATCAAAGCAGACTGTTAAATTGTCGTAAAAGAGGTTTCAGATTCTTTTAGATGGTTGCTAATATTCCGACACAAATTTCCAAGACTTAAAAAAACAAAAAGAATATTGAACGACAGTAAATTTAAACAGCAATATAGGGTAATGTTATATGATGTTTTATAATTATTTATGTGGTTTTTGTTTAATGAATACAACGTTATTTTTCTTTGTTTGCTGCACCTTTCCCCCAGTTTATATACGTTATTAGGAGATCGTGAGATGCGGTCTGTTGTGACGTAGGTTGTAGAAAAACATTTTCTTCATCGAGTCACGTTTCGACCTTTATTGAGATCATCTTCAGGGCCTGGGATTTATAAACATTGTTTCAATTCTTTTTTTCAATTAATTAATATTTATGTAAGGTATTGGTTGCGTTATTGTTTAAATTATTCAAAAAAATGCAGGATGTGAAAAATGAATTTATACAATGCGAGAAATTTTAGACTCAATAAAAATAATTGTTTTGTTAAATTCACTAATTTCGTGTCCGCTTGATCAATCAATACATTGCAATTAATTAAGGTTTTTAGTTGACATGAAAAAATGTTAATGGCACGAGCGGGATTCGAACCCACGATCTTCGGCTAGATACGCCGCTGCTCTAGTACTTGAGCTATCGTGACCTCGATCCACTCGGACACCAACTTCCCATCTCAACCCCACCTTATGAGTTTTCCCTCCTTTTGCCATTTTTCAAATGTCGTGTATTTTTGTTACTCTCAACTAAATACCTTAATTAATTGAAAGATATTAATTGGTCAAGCGGACCACGAAACTAGTGAATTTAATAGCACATATTGTGATCTTTTTATTTTATGTTTAATAAAACTATTAATTTGTCGATATTTAAAATATGGTTCATATTTTTGATTTTTGTTTTATTCTCTCGTTCTCAAAAAAAAAGGCAATTAAATTACAGGTTAATTATCATGTGAAAGAAATGACGATCTGTTCAACTTTACCATTTAATATCTTTCAATTAACTAAGGTTTTTAGTTGAGATAAAAAAAATCAGTGTCACAAGCGGGAACATTTGAAAAATGGCAAAAAGGAGGGAAAATTCAAAAAGGTGGGGTTGAGATGGGAAGTTAGTGTCCGATTGGATCGAGGCCACGATAGCTCAAGTGGTAGAGCAGCGGCGTATCTAGCTGAAGATCGTGGGTTCGAATCCCGCTCGTGACACTGACTTTTTTTATCTCGCTAAAAACCTTAATTAATTGATTGATTGTTACATGTTAAATATCCATTAATACAGCAGTGTCGAACCATTGTTATGAACGTGTTTATATAGGATTATTTATTAAAACAAAGAGTGCATAGAATCCTGTTAATATGTGATTTTATATAATTTTTAAGCTATGTGTGCGCTTATTTTAATCCAGCCCACAAGAGATCAGATTTACAATTACATAATACACACACATAAATGTACTGTTACACATTTAGCATCATATATTTCAACGTCAATATAAATTACGTTTGAAGAAGTGAGAAGGCGCGAGTATGTGTGATGTTAAAAGGACGAAACAGAGCAACAGGAAATATAATTAAATATCCTTCCCGGAGGACCAAAAGAAATCGTCTTAAATGGACATTTTAACTAAATAAACCTTTCACCTATGTAAATTTATGTGCATAACTTTTCTGTGATTATTAATAATATAATTAGTTTTACTTTGTAGCGCGTATAAATTCGAGGGCCAACATATATGACATATTCTATATCCTACGCTGTTTATGCAACGAATAACTCTCGCTTATATAACCAAACACAGTACAGAATAATGAATATAAATGGTTTTATAGTTTTAATATTTATTTTTAAAATATGTAAGCGTTACAAGGTTTAGTATCACGAGTTCGTTTTCGTTTATATATTCAAAGCACAAAAATCAAAAAAAAAAATTTACTCTGATCGAGTTTGATTTGAAATCTGTTCCTTGTCGTTTCTTGATCCGAATCAATTTAGTACGAATAACACACGATATTATTTTGACGATGGGTTATGAAGTGCTGTCATCTCATCAATTAATTTAATTTCGCAATCCTATCAATGTGCTGACGGCATAATAGGCTCGACAATTTTTTCCACTTTTCAATGAGGCGGAAAATATATTCCCAGAGGTCGCTCGTTAACCAACCGGGTCAAAATAAAAGCGAACAGAAACAAGAAAGCCAATTATTCTCGGGCCAGAGATGAACGCTCTCGTCTCACGTTATGTTGCGCAATGTAAGCACTCGAGCCGTGGAATCCGATGCGAACACCTATTCGGTCAGAGTCATAATCATCGTGATAATCTTAATAATTCATGGTTGAAGAGTGATAGAACGCATTTCCATTGACTAATCCTTTATCCACGGAAAATTGGATCGTATCGATTTTAAACAGTTCGTCGAATAGGAATAATATTAAACATGATGTACTGGTAACAAGCTATTGGACTGTATTCTTCAAGAGTACAAATTTTGAAAAATTCAAAATAAAAAGAATATAAAATAAAGATAACTCACCTTTCAGCCTACTCGTCGAAACTCCATGAATAGTCAAAGAGGGAAAAAGACAAGGGCGAAGTCGGTGAAGGGAAAACGGAATCGGGATACCCTTTAGCTCGTTTTCTCGGAGAGCCGTTGCCAACATGTGATCTGGCCACGACGATGGAGAAATAAAAAAGACAGAAGGGAAAAATATAATTTTTCGACACCAACGATTTACAAAACGGCCGATGTGAACTGTTCGACCGACAACAACGAACTATGTCGGGCGACGGGGACAGGGCGTAAACTTGCCCGACCCCGAGTTCAAATTACGAAAAAATGGCGTTATCGATAGTTGAAAAAATAAAAATTGCTAAAACAAGCAAAAATCCTGAAACAAGGACAGGACCTTATGCACAGAAGTAACCAAATGATAGTCACTAATGACCTCAAGAAAAAATACAAGTGATACTTGAATAAAAGTTGCTATTTTTGTGCTAATTCGTTTGTGTTTTACTACAAATAAACAATCCTATATTTTTACTTTCTGTGTGTTGTGATTAGTGATCGTTAGTCGATTATTGTTTGGAGATCGTGAGATGCGGTCTGGTATGACGTCGGTTTTAGAAAAACATTTTCTTTATCGTGCCAACGTTTCGATCTTTAACGAGATCATCTTCAGGGCCTAGGATTTACAAACATTGTTTACGTTTAACAAATACATGTAGGATGTGGAAAAATGTGAATTTATACAATGCAAAAAATTATCGTTTATCTTTCAAATTAATTAAGGATTTTAGTTGAGATAAAAAAGTCAGTGTCACGAGCGGGATTCGAACCCACGATCTACGGCTAGATATGCCGCTGCTCTACTACTTGAGCTACCGTGAGCTCGACCACTCGGACACCAACTTCCCATCTCAACCCCACATTTTGAATTTTCCCTCCTTTTTGCCATTTTTTCAAATGTCGTGCAATCTATTTGATTCTCGGCGACAAATGAAAATGGCCACGGAGAACTTTAGTGAAGAGATACTTCATTTGAACTGATTAAATTCACTAATTTTCGTGGTCCGCTTGACAAATTAATATCTTTCAATTAATTAAGGATTTTAGACGAGATAAAAAAAAGTCAGTGTCACGAGCGGGATTCGAACCCACGATCTTAGGCTTGATACGCCGCTGCTCTGCCACTTGAGCTACCGTGAGCTCGACCACTCGGACACTAACTTCCCATCTCAACCCCACCTTTTGAATTTTCCCTCCTATTTGTCATTTTTCAAAAGTGGTGTAATCTATTTGATTCTAGGCGAAAATGAAAATGGCCATGGAGAACTTTAGTGAAGATATACTTCATTTGAACTTATTAAATTCACTAATTTTCGTGGTCCACTTGATCAATTAATATCTTTCAATTAATTAAGGATTTTAGTTGAGATAAAAAAGTCAGTGTCACGAGCGGAATTCGAACCCTCGATCTTCGGCTAGATACGCCGCCGCTCTACCACTTGAGCTAACGTGACTTCGATCCACTCGGACACTAACTTCCCATCTCAACCCCACCTTTTGAATTTTCCCTCCTATTTGTCATTTTTCAAAAGTGGTGTAATCTATTTGAATCTAGGCGAAAATGAAAATGGCCATGTAGAACTTTAGTGAAGATATACTTCATTTGAACTTATTAAATTCACTAATTTTCGTGGTCCGCTTGATCAATTAATATCTTTCAATTAATTAAGGATTTTAGATGAGATTAAAAAAAGTCAGTGTCACGAGCGGGATTCGAACCCACGATCTTCGGCTTGATACGCCGCTGCTCTGCCACTTGAGCTATCGTGAGCTCGATCCACTCGGACACTAACTTACCATTTCAACCCCACCTTTTGAATTATCCTTCCTTTTTTTTCACTCAACTAAAACCCGTAATTAATTGAAACAAATTAGTTGGTGGCGGACCACGAAACTAGTGAATTTAATAACACATAATGTGATCTTTTTATTTTATGTTTAATAAAACTATTAATTTATCGTTATTTAAAATGTGGTTCATATTTAATTTTTGTTTTATTCACTCGTTGTCAATAAAAAGACAATTAAATTACAGGGTTGTTAATTGTCATGTGAAAAAAATGACGAACTGTTCAACAACCTTCGTCGTTTAATTCTTTTTTTAATATTTTTTTATTGAAATTATTATAGACAATATTAGAAAAAGGTTAAACTACTCATTTCTTTCCTATAACAATTCTGTAATTTAAAGCAAGAAATTCCAAGTAAATTTGGTGAGCGTGAGCGGTAAACAAAATTAATAAAATAAAAAGTTTTTCTCCTTTTCTTTAGATACTAAAGTTAGCTAAAATTTGAACCTGTAAAAAAACAAATCGTGTTCACAGTTGCCATTTTTTGCACAGATTGCAAGTGTTCTGATCATATATAGTAGTAAAACAAAAATTTTTAGTACAGAAGCCAAACGTGACTTTTTTAGTGGTGTTAGATTAAAATGCTTTTTAGCAAACATTGGATACACAAGTTTATTCTGCTGCACATTGTAAATTTGATATATGGATCGAATCAAATAGTAGATAGCTGTTTATCCCCTATCTATAATGATTGTTAGCTCTATTCATTATAAAGCAATTTTCAACAATTCATATGATTCTGTTACCGTAATCTGCATTAAGATAATGGCGATTTATGAAGCACTGAATGTACAACATCATGTACGTTGATAATTTGCATGAGGTTCATACAATCCCTCTCGAATAAGTAAATCTTACATAACGAGGGGGTGGCTGGCCGGTCCGAGACCTGATTTAGATTTATAACACGGTTTTAATTACGTCCTTGGTGTATAAATAAGGGACACGAATGAATGTGAAAAATTACGCAGTTTTAGTCCGGTTTAAAATTAAGCGACTGCCGGCTGACATTTCAGGATTAGGGCCACACTCGAGAGCAGAAGAGGGCTTATCCCTATTTATTGTATGTATAAACAGGTCGTTCGATCATCCGATTAGGGGATGAGGGTTTCGTTATATAAATCGCAAAATCGGAAACTGATAAACAGCCTGTGATTAGGAACGACGCCAAGGATCTTTTCGCCTGGAGACAGAAACAAATTCGCAGATCTTCGAATATCCTCCGGCGATGAATTATTTGGTTGAGGTCCAAAGGCAGATGGCCAAGGTGGACCGCTTTGACGCACGTTTAGTCCAAATCAGAGGGCCCGCCCTGTTTCGCCGTGTGGGTTAAAAAACAAAAACGAGAGGAAAATCTTACTCGGTGTTCCTTCGTCCTGGCCGTTGTCGTCTCCGGCGTCCGCCGACATCAAGTTAACAGACATCTTCGGAATTTCTGGAAAAAAAAATTTAATTAAAAAAACTTGATATATAAGACTTTAAACATATTTTATTCGAAAGCTTTTTCAGAGGGCGGGTTTTGTTAGCCGTTATCTTCAATTCACTCTAAAAAATTACACTTTTCAATTAGGTTTATTAATTCATAAAATAACATCAAATAGGACCAGGTTTTTTCATTTTATACCACAATGTCCAATGTGAATGAAAGGTGTCCTTAATGGAATTGAACCATCAGAATTATTTGAACTGACAAAACAGTCCTGACTGCCTGCCAGGTTCAGAATGAGAGCGTAACAATATAAGAAAAAAATATTAATAAATCAGTTCAATTTATATAATCATTCTTCCATTAATAATTTGGTTTAATATTTATGAGAAAAAATGCCCGTTTCAGGAGAAGTTTTAAATCAAGATTTACATGGCCAACAAATTTCAATCAGTCATGCCAATATGAACCGATATACTCAATGAGTTGTCTTATAATTTAATTAAATCATATCAATCCCATCAATCACCATCAATCCAATTGTTCACAATTTCACTGAACCTGGATGGAATGTAAGACCTAAATAAGAAGGGATTGGTTAGAAGGAGGAAAGCCAGGACATAAAGAAGGTAGACGCTTGTCATATGTTTTGGTTGTCCAAATCACTAAAAACCTGACAATCTCTTGGGTACCAAGACACCAAGGAATTCTGGGTGTAGAAAATAGAAAACCAGACAAACTAGAATCTGCCAGACCAAATCTAGGCCATGAACTTATAACAGGGATAGCAAGATCAAACATAGACTCATCCATGTAAGAATGAGATCATAATAAACAAAACAGAAAGAGAACTAGACTTACTCCAGAGGTGCCAGACAAAGCAAACTCATGAATCAAGAACCGTCACCAAAATTGTGAACTACATTGTTCTTGAGGAAGAGTAAAATTCTAGGGAGTGTTGGGGGGTAACTTGCAGCTGAAAAAATCCCTACACAACCCATAGTACCTTCACATGCGAAGCAACCACCCAATCGAGATATAACCTAGAGAAGCAAAAAGGCCTGGATAAAAGAAATTCAGCAATGACAGTCTTCTTCATCAAAGAAGATTCAAGTCCATTGAATTGAACTAAGAAATTAGGAAAATTATACTCAGCCAAAAGGTATCAATAGTAACACCGTAATAAGAATAATAACTTCACTATTTTTCGTGGCCCGCTTGACCAATTAATATCATTCAATTAATTGACGTTTTTAGTTGAGATAAAAAAGTCAATGTCACGAGCGGGATTCGAACCCGCGATCTTCGGCTTGCTACGCCGTTGCTCTACCACTTGAGCAATCGTGACTTCGATCCACTCGAGCACACAAAATGTGGGGTTGAGATGGGAAGTTAGTGCCGAGTGGATCGAAGTCACGATTGCTCAAGTGGTAAAGCAGCGGCGTAGCAAGCCGAAGATCGTGGGTTCGAATCCCGCTCGTGGCACTGACTTTTTTTCAACTTAAATCCTTAATTAATTGAATGATATTATTGGTCAAGCGGACCACGAAAAATAGTGAACTTAATGAATTAAAATGAAGTATACTTCACTAAAGCTCTCCGTGGCCATTTCATTTGTCGCCGAGATTCAAATAGATAACACATTTGAAAATGGCAAAAAGGAGGGAAAATCCAAAAGGTGCCCGAGTGGCAATAACTTCCCATCTCAACCCCACCTTTTGATTTGAGTGGATGGAAGACACGATAGGTCAAGTGGTAGAGTAGCGGCGTATCAAGCCGAAGATCGTGGGTTCGAATCCCGCTCGTGACACTGACTTTTTTATCTCAACTTAAAACCTTAATTAATTGAATAATAATAACACCAAACACCACACTCTAGCAACTATCTCATTACCTAACCTGGATCTCAACATGTTCTGGTTGAAAAAAAAACAAATTTGCCATCCCTTTATCTACCAAACTTTCCACCTATTTTAAGGTCATCATCAGGAAAAAACCATCTTTAAATGTCTAAATTGACATAGCTTTCAAAATTTATTTCAAATTTCTTTGAAAATATACTGCTTATATCTCATCCCATCCCGACACAACTATCTTAACATATGCTGATGACCGTGTCATTATATTCTCTAAATCTGACACACATCAGAATTCACCAAACTATCCCATTAAAAAATGATTAAAAAATGGCGAATTAAACTGAACACGAAAAAGTCCCCAAATATAACCTTCTTACCATGTCTACTTCCAATATATTATAACCTCACCGCCTTCCTAAAGAATAGGTCATCCGCTACCTAGGACTATATTTAGACAAATCACTCACCTTGAATCCCTATACAACTCAAAAAAATAAGTGAACTCAACCGACGATATCGATTACTTAAAACACTACTAGACAACAAA
This sequence comes from Cimex lectularius, assembly GCF_000648675.2. Lineage (NCBI taxonomy): Eukaryota > Metazoa > Arthropoda > Insecta > Hemiptera > Cimicidae > Cimex > Cimex lectularius. The sequence goes on from NW_019394220.1 coordinate 128,363, forward strand.
TATAAACTCTCCCTCCACAACAAAACACTCATAAACAACTCAGTACTGAAACCAACATGGAATTCTCCTCAGAAACTAGATCTTACAATCACGAAACCTTCGATCCATCGTCAGGTCTTCCTTTTATGTTTCTAACCACAAATCCAAAACGACTTAACTGTTCCTTTTTACATGTAGTTGTAGTCCAGCAACGAAAATCTCCACACTGGCCTCCAATCCCTCTCTAACATCCACGTTTCTTTCCTCCCAGCAATCCTCCTCGACGTCTAAAAAGTCAGTGGCCTGGTGACCTGCTCTCTGAGATGATTTCTAATCTATCACTGGATTCTTCCAAGTTTCCCTTCGCATATTTTCTTATGTTGTAGAGTTGCTCTTCAGATGTTGCTGTGCCGTTTTCACGGTTTGCTATTAAAGATACCAATTAGATGGTGTATTCTGAATGACCAAAATCAGATCTGCAGAACGGTACTTTACTGTCTTGTTTTTCATTTTGAAGGAAAACTTTCTTACACTTTTATCAAAGATCATAGTGCATTATTTTAATTGTGTTGATTCTGAAGGATCATCCGTTTTCGGAAGGCGGAAAGGTTGTAGAAGGTGACCTTTATTGAGGTGTTAATTTTCCTTATGGAAGTCGTGATTAAAACATGACTGACACGAGTGGTTCACGAATGGTTTTTGTGGTATCAACCTCAATAGCGAATTTGTAGATTCCAACTGTTAAACCACAGATGGTCGACTTGAACCTTGCCCTCTTGGGCAGGTCAGTAACGCCTCTTTCTAATTTTCCTGCCTATGATCCGGCAGTTCATTTTTTCCGCGATAACTCCAAAGACGTTTTTCATTTTTGGAATTACATGAAAAATTCCTTTAAAACAGTTCATCCCATTCAAAAATTGAATCTATTAAAGGTATTTTTAGAACCCATTAATGTATTTTTATACCTTAAACCCTGGGCCGGGTTGTTTTTGATATTTTCAGTTATTGTTCCCAAGGTAGTTACGTAAAATTCACGCTCGGAACAAGCAGCGTAAAAGAAACGTGTTGTACTTAATTATGGTATTAATGGGCCGGTTCGTTAGTACTACTGTTCCACTGGTCAGTTTTTTCCTAACAAGCCTCTGGCTTAATGCTTCGACATGGAAATTAATCGACCGTGAAATATGTAATTCACCCGAGGATGTCCTCGTTTCCTCTGCCCCAAAAGAAAAAAAAACTTCTCGAATATCTAATGAGCTGAACCACCGTGATGCTGCGTAACTAGATAAATCAATTGCTCAATCTTTCCTCAAACGATATCGATGTGGTCGATGATATTCGTGGTGACGCGAAGTACAGTACATTAACCTGGAGGATTTTGGAGTCACTTTCTCCCGAGTTACCTCATTTACGAAATAATCTCCCTTTCAAAGTGTATAACCATATAGGGAGTTTTGGATGTGCGGTACGGATAAAAAATCTGCTTTGTCGTCGTGTGTATGCAAGTCTTAGAAAAAAAGAAAGAACTAGAAAAATATATTGCAATATTCTTCTCTTGCGGCCTTCAGCAAGATTTACATAAAGTGTGATCGTTTCAGGTGATTCTGATCTGCCTATTTTTACATGTTCCTTTGGGTTTCTTCACTGACGGCTTTGTGTTTTATTTATTGCCTCTTTTGTACGTTCCAACAATGATATTGTATACAGAGAGCTCCAAAAACACATCATAGTACCGAATCAGGCTTTTTTGTACAAACCAAAAACATGAGCAATCAAGATCATTAAGGAAGTACACCTCTTCTTTCAAACTGAAATACATGCCATGTGAAAATCTTAAACGAGATTAGACTGGCAAAAAAATCCTCTTTCCAAACATCCTATAACGTATCAACAGACTACAAAGGAGAAGAAGAATTCAGGAGGAAATCAGATACGATATGGTGCAAAGATCGCTCCAAAACAAATTAATGAACCGCATCAGGCATTTTTCGTACAATCTCAAAATATCATCAAACTTATTAGGGAAGTACACTTCGGACTTTCACGCTGAATTGCCATCAATCTTGAGTCTTTTTTTTCCAATGGATACCAGGAACTGAATACAGTTCCCTCCTTAGCACTGCAGTAGGACAGCTTATTGTACTTTACCCCTGGCTCCATTTTTTGGTGGCTCGCAACACAAGTGTGAATTTGAGAACCCGGTGTGCCGGTGTTCTTCCATCGAAGAAACTCCTTTTTGAAGGGGGTTGGGACCAAAATTCAGGGTCGCTGAGATCTGATCCCACTCTTTCCATTGATGAGTGCAGTGTCAATTTCTTTCAATTCCGGCCACCGGTCCACTTAGGAGTCAGAAAGAGTCCAGAGGCTATGGTAGGATCGAACCCACGACCGTGGGATCCACTAGCCGAGAGTCTGACACCTTAACCACTCGGCTACCGCCCCCCCCCCGGCTTGAACTTTAGCCAATCTTAAAAGTGGTTAGTTACAGTGACAAAAACATTTATCATAATGTGATAACCAAACCTCTATTAAAGCATTATCATGTAAAACAATCACATCAAAATTAGTCAGTGATTGCATCCAAAATCTCCAAAACCTGGGAAAAACAACGACCTGAATATATCCTGGATACCCAGAATACAAAGGAATTTTGGTTAATCCAAAAGTAGACACACTGCCCAGATACCTGCAAGACATACATTGGCCCTGAACGTATTTTTGGAATAACAAAACCAAGCACAGAATATTCCTTCACAGAATAGATCTAAAACTGAAAAATGTGGATAAACGCTAGTGGTGCTAGACAAAGTAAACTTATGATGAAACAACCCTCACCAAGACTGGAAAAATCAGTGTACAGTTAGACAAGGCCAGATTAAGAGGAGTGATAGGACTATTTACGCGTCATTGGCATCTAAGAAAACATCAACATAACATGGGTGATGATGGGCACTTTTGTAGGTTATGCAATGAGGAGGAAGATGTACTACCCGTTTTTCAATGCGAAGAAACTGCTCAATGGGGACATAAACTGAATTACCAAGAAAAACCAGATTATAATTGCAGCAATGTCAGTTCGACCTTGCACTAATTAAAAGAATGATGGAGCTGCAGTGCTTAAGCAACAATCCCCCGTAAATCGTACTTTTGCAACTTGAAAATTTGACTCAAGATCGGAAAAGGTCGATCTATAGGATAATATGGCCGAGTGATTAAAGCGTCTCCTATTTGCCACGCTAGAGGTTCTGGGTGCGAATCCCGCAACAGTTCATGTAATTTCATCTGGTAAGAATAGATAAAAGGTATTGTAAAGTGAATTAAACCCTCCTCAAAGATGCACAGGTTTCATCAAAAGATATCTCTGTTTAATTTTAAATAGATTCACTAGTTTTCGTTGTCCGCTTGACCAATTAATATCTCTCACTTAATTAAGGATTTTAGTTGAGATAAAAAAGTCAGTGGCACGAGCAGTATTCGAACCCACGACCTTCGGCTAGATACGCCATTACTCTACCACTTGAGCTAAATGGCTAAATGGCAAAAAGGAGGGAAAATTCAAAATGTGGGGTTGAGATGGGAAGTTAGTGCCCGAGTGGATCGAGGTCACGATAACTCAAGTGGTAGAGCAGCGGCGTATCTAGCAGGAGATCGTGGGTTCGAATCCCGATCGTGGCATTGACTTTTTTATCTCAACTTAAAACCTTAATTAATTTAAATAAAGAATAAATAAGAGCTAAATCATTGAAACAAATCCAATTGCCGAAAAAAACAATCCTTCCTTTGGTATTTCGCTAAGACGAGTTCACAAAACTATTAAAAACAATCATTGGATGTGAACAACTGGCGGGAACAATTGGGAAGCGATTAGGTGGTTTAAACAGGCCGATCCGATTGTCAAGTTATAAAGGGATCAAACGGACTTTACGAGACCCGGTGTCGATTATTTATTCAACGGCAAATGGACGTCCACTGAAAAAAAAAAAATTCGAGTTCAAATTCTTTGGGATTCGAAAGGGAGACAACAACCAACGTGGTACAAAATCATGTTGAAAAATAAATTGCCAAACTTAATTTTTGAATTTTTTTTACTCATCATTCAAATTGTACAATTGAAAAAAGTCAAAAATCCATACTCACTTATGCATGGAGCTATGTGAGACCGGCTTTGCTGATATCCTTTGTCACACCTGTTGCAGGTGATGCCGGTTACTCCGTCTTTGCATGGACACTGTCCGCTCGTCTGGTTGCAGGTCTTCCCCGAAGCACCGATCGGGTGGCAGTTGCAGGCTACAAACAAACAGAAAAAAAATTACTAACAAAAAAGCGTAAAATAAGTCCGAGGCTTGTTCCAAGCTTCTTTAGTATTCAAGACAGTTAGGCCGTAAATCTTAAAAATACACCCTTTAAAAATTTATTACACCGGGTCCTTCTCAGTAATAAAAATTCAAGAGAGTAATGCTGGTTTTCGTTTCGAAATCACTTTATTCACTTTTTGCTGAATGTTATACGGAAAGACGTTCGGTGTTGGTAGATTTGAGATAAGGAAGGCACCTTGCTTAGAAATCTCGCACTGCCATATTGTTTAGAGTTTTATTGACGGAAAGATTAAAAAACCGTGATAACGACGGAACGAAATAGTTCAAATCCCGCTTGCTGAATATAAAACACCTTTCTGCCGAGCCTAGATGCTCTTATGGTCTTGACAGTATTTCCTCTCTCATGTCAAATATATCGATAAATTCGTATAAAATTTTCATGTTTCAATTTGGAGGCAAAAATTAAGTAACGGAAGTGAGATAATAACCTGGGGAGTAATTCCAAATTACGACATTGGGTTCAAGCTTTTTTTTTCTAATATAACAAGAAAGTAGAAAAATGTCTTTTTCTTTCTCATTCTCGCCCTTTTTTCTTTCTGTCTGTTTGTCTCCCTCCCTCTCTCTCTCTCTCTCTCACACTCACTCTCTCTCTATCTATCTATCTCACTCTCTCTCTCTCTTTCTCTCTCACTCTCTCTCTCTCTCTCTCTATCTATCTATCTATGTAACTCTCTCTCTCTCTATCTATCTATCTATCTATCTATCTATCTATTTTCCTCTCTTTTTTTAATAACGAGTTTGCTACTATAAATATAGACCTTCATAATTCCATCCCCTATTTTCGAAGAGAGCACATGGAAGTCACCTTATTTCGATACAATATTATTTACTTTATCTTATAGAAGCAAATATGTCCCCGATATAGATGGAAAATAAAAATGGACCTAAGACAGAACCCTGAGAAACACCTAAGTAAACACATTCCCAAGAAAAATTTCATCATTCGTCCCAATCACAGATTGTTTTTTTCCTGTGATTCTAATCACTCCAAGACAGATCAGATAATTTAACTGCTTTACCGTACGAAGAAGCAAACAATAGCTCACAGAATCAGATGTTTGTGAAAAGTAAAATAAAACTAAGACCGTCATTATGCGTTTGTTAATAGTCCAACATATGAGAGAGAGAGAGAGAGAGAGAGAGAGAGAGAGAGAGAGAGAGAGAGAGANGTGGGAGAGAGAGGGAGGGAGAGAGAGAGAATAAGAGAGAATTAAGAAAAAGGTTTTATTTATAGTAGCAAAAGTCGTCATTAAAAAAGAGAGAAAGAGAGAGAGTGATGGAGAGGGAGAGAGAGAGAAAGAGAGAGCGAGAGAGAGAAAGAGAGACAGACTGGCAGACAGGGAGTGAGAGAGAGTGAGTGAGTGAGGGAGAGAGAGAGAGAGAGAGAATGGATTAATAAAGTCTTAGTTATAGTACTAGAATTTGATTTAACGAAAAGACAGAGAGGACGAAAAACAAAGAATGGGTTAGAAGGAAAGGAAAAGAGGGAAAGAAGGAGAGTGGAAGAGATATGAAGAAAAAATGGTAAAGAAACAGATAGGGAGGGAAAGAAAGAAAGGTAGAGTGGAAGAAAGAGAAATGAAAAGTAAGAAAGGAAGTAGTAGAGTCAGTCAAAATCGAAATACAAAAAAAAGGAGTTTCTTTTCTATATGCCTATATAACAATTAAAAAAATTGTATTTCAAAATTATTAATATTCCAAAAAATTAATATTTTTTACTTTAGGATCATATTCAATACTGACGATACATCTATAATTTGAAGGAGACTCGATGGTAAAATGTAACAATAAAACATCAAATTGTTCCTAAGTTTAAGTAACGATGACGGATTGTCACTAGTCAAGATATTACAGGAAAAGGTTATTTACGGGTTATATGGAGCTCCTTCGTCATTGTAATAACCCTTTGTTTCAAAAATTAAGCGTGATTTGGCAAAAAATTGATAGGTGTTGATATAAGAAATGGTGATATAATCATCACTGCCAGTACATTTGCCGATGACTTAAAATTCCTCAAAATTGTATACTCTCAAGTTGGTTTAAACGTTAATCTCAAACAAAGCGACATTGCGGGTTATTTAATGTAATATTGAGGTTTCTTAGTAAATGAACATGAGCTTACACCCTCGAAAGGTCAAGTCTCTCGTATCCTCTCCATCCCATCAATATCAAGGAATCCATCATCCACTATCATCCTACAATGTTAAAGTCTAGCTTCGCCGTGTTTATCCCAAACTTAAGAACGAAAAGTGGCATTTGGGGTAATTTAATAATTCCTAATCTTAAAAGCCCCTAGTCTTTTCACTTCCGTTTGTGGCACAAACAGAAGCCAGTTATAATTTAATAGTTGTGGCTGAGTAAAAACGTCAGGGTGGAAATCAAATTATTATGGTATTAACATGTTTTTGCCGTTACTGCACGGGCGTTTCAATTGTTTTCATCTCTCTCTCTCTCTCTCTCTCTCTCTCTCTCTCTCTCTCTCTCTCTCACTCTCTCTATCTCTTTCTCTTTCTCTTTCTCTTTCTCTTTCTCTTTCCATATCTCTTTCTTCCCCCCCTCTCTCTCTTTCTCTCTTTCACTCTTTCTCTCTCTCTCTCTCTCTCTTTCTATCTTTCTCTCTTTCTTTCACTCTTTTTCTCTCTTCTTTCTCACTCTCTCTCTCTCTCTCTCTCCCTCTCTCTTTAAATTTAAATTTAAATTGTTGCTTATTATCTTAATTTGTTACTCTTACAATACGTATTATTTTTATATTGGTTTTTATTTCGCTCAAGTTTTAATTAGTTGTCCTCCCGGTTCCTTACAGGAAAATCTGGGTCTGCCTATTAAATCCCATCTAATTACCAGCCTTTCGAAAACTAGTACAATCCTCCTACTTGACCTGATTGAGGGGTGGGTTTAATTAAAAACAAGTACAAAAACTACAAAAAGGAAGAATAAAAAATGAGAAGAAAGGAAAAAGCGCCCCAAGGTGTCTGGCGATTGTCCCGGCTCCGGGATTAACAAGATTATCATGTCAAAAGGCCGTGTAGCCTACTTGGTATACAATGTAATGTATATAAATAAAAATTGAACCACCTTTATGATCTAAGGAAAGGACGTCGGAAAGAATCGGACGAGGCCGTCCGATACAATATCAAAAGGTGTCTTTTCTCATTAATTATTTATTATTTACTACCTACGATATAATTACAACTACAGCGATTATCGACAAATGGATGTTAAAAAAACATGAACCCCCTTCGGTCGACAGAATAAACTAATAGTACCTTCTTCTTATGAAAATTAAAAAAGTCTTTCCTATGGTTGCTAGCAGGTTGGTGGTGCTAGTACTTGATAACCTAATCAAAGAGCAAACTATAAAAATTTATGGTTTTGCAAAAATCATAATGGGAAAAAAATTGTGTGCACACTCTGAGGCAAAACGTCCTAAACAGCATAGTGTGAGAAAATAGGTTTAAATATCAACCTAAAGATCACCTAATAACATACACATGAAAAAGCAGCCTAAATAACCTAAAGCACCTACTGTAAAAATGGAGCCAATAATTTCACCACAGAAACTAAGTTTCTAAATATAATCCTTGACCAAAGGCTCACGAGGAGCAAACAGACAAGATACTATAAAAGAGGGAAATCAATCAACAAAAATTGAGGATTTGTGTTTATTTAGAAATCGTGAGATACGGTCTGGTGTGATGTAGGTTTCAGAAAAACATTTTCTTTATCGTGCCAACGTTTCGATCTTTATTGAGATCATCTTCAGAGCCTGGGATTTACAAACATTGTTTACATTTAACAAATACATGTAGAATATGAAAAAAAATCGTTTGTAAATATCAGGCCCTGAAGATGATCTCAATAAAGATCGAAACGTTGGCACGATAAAGAAAATGTTTTTCCGAAACCTACATCACACCAGATCGCATCTCACGATTTCTAAATAAATATCGATTAACGGTCACTAATCACCACACATTGAGGATTTGTTTTACATCATGTTCACTTATGGGCCACTAGTATGGTGGCTCAAAACATTGCTTAAGGACGCAGCAAAAAATTGTAAATTCTACAGAGAGAAGAAAGTATTTAAAGACTCAAATTATACAGGGGTACAAAGGATTTAAAAAGTACTAACAGACTCCTGAGATACAAAGAAATAAAACCATATCTAAGCAGAAGCCATCATAAAAGAATTAAAATCAATAAGATGGTTATAATAGTACCTGACAATTTGTCAGGAAAACTGAAATTTGGCAGTCCCTTTCAAGTGATCATAGACCTATGGAAGAACGACAACCCCGATCTTCTGGATAGAAGAGGCAGTAGGTATAGGGGAAAGATGAATTATTCCCTCGCATACCCATAAAATAAGTTGGAACTGGAATAATAGCTTGTCAAAAAAATCAAGCACTGGAAAGCAGAAGATATGAGGTAGGCTAGTTCTAATTAGATTACATCAGAAAAGGAGTGGGCCTCATGACAACCTGGTCTATGGTGCAATTCTATATCCAAAGCTTTTTCAAGGACTCCAATGTATATCCTTCAGACCTGGGCTTTTCTTCTCCCAGGAGTAGGACTCAAACTTTGCATCGATAGTGAACATGTTCCGATGTCTTCTTTCTGGCAATATCTGCACAAGCTTGATTCTACCACTCTGAGTCTATAAAAATGCCTCAGGAGTTAGCAGTCCAATTACTACTTCAGTCTTAACATACCAATTTTAGCATTGCCGTTAGTTTCTGTGATGGCCCGTCATGACTTTTTCGCATGCCTCTATCCTGGGGTACATTCCCATTGAACCGAGGCCTTATTTTCAATTGCTTGATAGATTTGGTATGACGGAAAAGTGTTCAGGGCCAATAGGTATTTATTTTCATAGAATATTCCTTGGCCAATTTATCGGCTTCTTCGTTTCCCCTCTCCATTCTATTTCCTGATAATAAGGGTGATTTTATTGTTTTTTTCCAATTTTGACACCGGTGATGCCCGAGTAGATAGATGGTTATTCTTCTATTAACGATTTTATTATCTTCTCTCTATTGGCACTGTTTTCAATTGCTTTACTCACCTTAACTTGGGGTTGAGACAAGCTAAGATATTAATAACTTTTTCAAAAAGAAAAGTAAAAAACTTCCCTCTCTTACCAGGCAAAATTTGAGGAAAATTATAGTCCATCTTCGACCACTTTCTACGTTATGTTTTTAATCATAATGGTTTAACCATAAACTTATATGGGGTGCAATGGAGTAAAGGTCAGGAGTGTTTAAATAATACAGGCTTTTTAAAGATAAAACATATGCAATGATCAAATTGCAAATATTATTTTTAGAAGTTCTTGGTCAATAAATAACAAAATCAAAACCGTGCGAACCAGGCGGAATAACCGGTTTAATTAAGCTGTTCAATTACATCAAACAATTAATTAATATCGATTTATCACAGGGGCAACCTTGGGGAAACAGTGTCTGAACTATTGCCCTCACAGGGCTGTCAATTTATAATATTGAAAATCGAATGATTATTGGTCGGGTGAATAATTTTCTACCACGTGGATCTGATGAATCAATAGTTAAATGCACAGTTAATACTCCTCAAAAAATTATAACTGCATGCTTGAACAGTCTATGAAAAAACGATTAACCTTTTTCTTCATAATCCGGATAAACAAATATTATTTTTAATAGTTTCCGGTTCAACATAGTTCGTGAAGAAGGCCTTATATAATTTTGTTGAGGTACTGTCCAGTGTTTAAGTTCAAGAGACTTAAATCTACATTTTAGAGTTGGAAGGAAAGAATCGGAATTGAAATGTTCATTGAGTTTTATGTCGGATCTTCACAGGAATCGTCCTCGGACTGCTTCTGTACTAAGTGCCCGTATATACTGCTGATATCTCTTCCGATCCCGACACCCGATCCTAACATACGCTGATGATACTGCCTAACTTCTAACTCCGACCTGGTAATAGCTCACCGAAGCTATTCAATTGAACAGTGGTCAAAAAATGGCGAGTCAAACTGAACACCCTAAAGTTCCAACACATAACCTTCTCCTTCCGTTGCATTACTCTACTTTCAATCTATTGTAGCCTCAACCCTATTTCCACCCAAAGGTCATGTGATACTTAAGCCGAGAACACACTTACCCGATGCTACCCCATGCGAAGCTACCCGATGCTACCGGACGTAAATCCAAAATCCGATTTTCCATAAGGTTGCATTACCCCCGTGCAGATCTACCCCATGCTATGCCACGCTAACCTACCCGACGCTCTGCGATCCCCCCGTCCAGATTTTTGTCGGGTGGCATCGAGTACAGTCGAAGACAAAAGAACCGGACACTCATATTTTTATTCAAACTACATGTATTATTGTCGTTATATTAATTACAACATACTTATTTTAATATAAACCAAATTAACTGTGATTAAAAATTAATTAGTTTTTATTTAAAAAATTAATTTTAATGGTTTGGTAGAAAATTAATCAAAACA
>NW_019394220.1:139238-229898 GCF_000648675.2 Cimex lectularius
TATGCAGAGAAAGGTTGCTCGATGTGTCCCACATAATAGAGGCGTGTCATGCCTTGGCTCCATACAGAGAGCGTGTAGGCATGCCGCCGGATTTAAGAAGAGTCCTCGAGCATGGTAGCGAGTTTCAGAGTCCCCTGTTCCGCTTTTTAGGGGAAATTGGGGTTTTTTATTGTATATAGTATGTCTTATGTGTTATGTGTCTATATGTTTTGTCTGTGTGCATGTATTTATTAGCGTGAATGGCGAGGGGTGAGGGTGAATATAACGTCATCATCGCCCCTCGAACGATGAAAGCGAATGAGTGTGTGTTCGGGGTCGATGGCGGAATATTTATAAAAGTACTCCATCGACTCCAATCTAGTTTAGTTTAGGTGTAGGTCGGTGGAGGAATATCAAGTACTCCACCGACCAAACGGAATGTGTGTACTGTATGGATGTATTTAAGTGTATGAATGTATTTATTTGTATGAATGTTGTGTTTGAACGGGTATAGAATATAGAATATAAACTTAGTGGGGGGCTGAAATGACCTAGATGTCGGAAGCCCAGGGAAAAAAAATTCACGGTTTCGCTGGATAAATGATGGTCAATTTTGTACCAACGATAGATATTCTTCGTAATTCAAAATCCAAGTGTTTTAAACGAGCGGGGAACCCGAAAAACTCTTTCCATCAATCTTACAAAGTATCAATGAACTACAAAGAAGAAGAAAAATTCAGTAGGAAATCAGATACGATGATGGGGAATACAAATACTTCCAAAACAAATTAATGAACCGGATCAGGCGTTTCTTGTACAATCCCAAAATATCATCTAACTTCCTAGGGAGATACACTTCGGAATTTCACACTGAAATGCATGCCATCAAGGATTGAGCCTTAGAATATCATAAAAAAAGTTAGTTACAGTGACAAAAAATTCTAATATCTGATAACCAAACTACTAATAAAGCATTATCATGTAAAACAATCACATCAAAATTAGTCAGTACTGCATCCAAAATCTCCAAAACCTGAGAAAAAACAACAACCTGAAAATACATTGGATGCCAGAACACGAAGCGATTTTGCTTACCGAAAAAGTTGACACACTGGACAGAGGAGGGTCTGCAAAACATATATTAGCCCTGAACGAATTCTTGGAACAACAAAACCAAGCACAGGATCCTCCATCGCAGAATAAATACAAAAAATACAAAAGGAGAAGGAGATAAACTCTAGTGGTGCTCGACACAGTAAACTTATGTTAAAACAACCCTCTCTAAGAAACTCACTACAGTCAGAGAAGGATTAACTAAGACAACTGATAGGAGTATCGGTCGCTGGCATCTTAAAAAACATCAATATAACATGGTTACATTCAATGATGCCCCCATTTTTAGGTTGAGCAATGCGGAGGAAGAAACAGCCATCCATCTTCGAATGCGAAGCAACCTTTCAATGGAAAAATAACCTAGGATAAAAATAAAAAGGATAGCCTAGTGTTCGTTAGTAGAAGGATTCGAGTCGATTGAACTGAACTAAGGAATTAAGAAAGTGCAAATAACCAGAAGGCTGCGAAGCATGGGGAACACAAAACCCCGACACTCGAGTATCCATATTCAACACTATCACGAAACGAGCAAACTCGAACGGATGGGTCACACTTGCTGAATTGTTATGGCTTCGTATTTATGTAAAACTATGTATGTTAAATAAATATGACTATTCATATATCAATAGTTAACACTCCCATATATGTTTCCAACTGACAATCCTCTCTGATCGTAATGTCCCATTAGTCAAGGAACTAGCCTGATTCGGATCATCCTTACTTTGAAAATCACACCACAAGTCGTTCTCCCAATAATCCCCAATGTCAACTGAGGCGGGATAATTTGGAGCTATGTTGTAGTCCTCCTATGAAAAGGAGTACTCGCATCTAACCACCCTATCACGGTTGCCGTTTGTAGGGTCTCATATGATCCACGGATTTCAGAAAAATACAATATAGGAAGTAAAAAATAAAGCCATAAATTAAATGAGTATATACTAAATCATAACGGTAAATTATTTTGTAAGTGTGAAGTTAATAAGTCAAGTGAAACAAAAGAGCTACGACAGACAGGCTAAGAGCAAATTTCAGAATGGATTTCTTATAGAAAAAGAATGCTAATTCTTTATCCCAAAGGTTTCAATTAATTCATTAACGTTTTAACCCTGTACTGTATTAAATTCACTAGTTTTCGTGGTCCGCTTGACCAATTAATATCTTTCAATTAATTAAGGTTTTTAGTTGAGATAAAAAAGTCAATGTCACGAGTGGGATTCGAACCCACGATCTTCGGCTACATACGCCGCTACTCCACCTTGAAAAATGGCAAAAAGGAGGGAAAATTCAAAAGGTGGGGTTGAGATGGGAAATTGGTGTCCGAGTGGATCGAAGCCAAGATAGCTCAATCCAGCCGAAGGTCGTGGGTTCGAATCCCGCTCGTGACATTGACTTTTTTATCTCAATTAAAAACCTTAATTAATATTCCTGTACTGTATTTCTTCTTTCTCTTCATCGCCTTCCTACAATCATTTTCACTTTGATTCATCTCTTATCGAAATTTTATTTTTTTTTTGGAAAGTTTTTCAAGATTACGATAGAGTTATCAAAGGTGAGAATGATTCGTGTTATCCTAGCTTGGAGGAGATGCACCCACGTTCAAAACCGGAAGCTGCCCACTCCCGGCCGCGTCCCACATCCATATTCAAACGGCAATAAATCTCCAGAGAAATTACACCCCTTTTTATTAACAAGGATTGACGCTGGATTTTTCGGATTTTTTCTTTCTTTAATAAGTGACGAAAGAGGGGGGATGCTCAATTTGCATTTTTGATTGCTCTATCGACTTCGGGCAGGTCACGTCCCATAGTTTCTAGATCGGGGCGAGATTTATATATGGTAGGTGTTTTATTATTGAAAAATACATTTTGAACTCGTTTTTTTGGATTTTTGGAGCATACAGAGGATAAACGAAAGCAAGTTTACTTTCTTCTCCGCCGATGCAAATTATTATCAGATAAAGCCCGAGAGACGCTTGCGGAGAAACATTCTTCACCGGTTCATCGAACCTTTTATCCTCGAGCTATGCGAAGTTGGAAAGACACAAGATGGAACGTTTCATGGATTAACTCTACTGTTCCCAACTCATAATCCTAAGATTTTTTCTCCCTTCCAGAGCCGCCGGGACATTGTTTCGCTTACCCTTGTCAGTACTACTTTATGGGAAAGTTTTTGTCTCAATGAAATGGGTATGCATTTTAATGGTCAATTATTTTTAGTAACTCTCAGTCATATAGGAGGATTGGTCGACATCTCAACATTTATTCTCATTCAGTTTTTATATTCTGCCTTTTATCTGTGAAACTGGGTAAAGCTGGTAAGAGGTCAGGATGGCGGAATTTGACATATTGGCATTTTATGACGTAAAACTCGTAAGAATTGAGTTCCGTGTAAGATTGGACATAAAGGAGCATATACAGCACTACTGGGGTTTAGAACTGTATTGAATTCTATCCCCATATTTTCATATATTTCCATGTCCCAAGTTATTAAGCTTTTTCTTTTCCCAAGTTGCCAGCATATTGTTTGGCTAACAACTCGTACTTCTTTTTTGAAAACTTTTTACCAAAGAAATGTAGAGCATAGCTGTAGATGCATTTCAAATGACTCAATTATTTTGACAATAGTATGCTCTCGCCCATATAGGCGGATTGGTTAGACATTTAAACTTTATTCATTTTTATGGTTATATTCTAGCTTTTATCAGTGAAGATGAGTAAGAGGTTGTTTGACAAGGTGAATTTGTTTTATCGGTATTTTATGGCATGGGAAACGTTAGGTCTGTAGAGCTGAAAGTAACGAGTACGATTGGACACAGAAAATAGCATTTAAAGCACAACGCAAAGATTCATACTGGATTGAATTCTATACACTATTTCTGAATATTTCCATGTCGGTAGAAATGATGAATGATGAAGTGAGTGCGGTGTTCAATCCTTTTTTAAAAAGATAGTTCCTACTCACAGCAAGTTTTGTTTTCCAACGATCCGGATTTCGAGCCCTTAGCTCATCATCAGGTTGAAAGATTTCTATAACCCTACTGTGAGTAGGAACTACTTACTTTCTACTTACGTAGGAACTATCTTTTTTAAAAGAGGATTTTCATGTCGGTTTTATTATTTCTATTGTTTTTGAGGATATCTATCAAAGAGTAGAAAAAACTTTGCCAAATCACTGGACTGACGAACTTTAAAAAAATTTCACCTCAAACTTAGACGTCTGAGACAACGTGATTTTCCACCAACCCTTCGTTAATAAGGGTTAGAGCCGAATAAAGCATAAACTGCTTAGTTTAACCATAAAATGATATTTTAATTGTTATTTACCTTTCTAGGAATGCAATTTAACCTTTGTAGAACCGTTGTTTGTTAACAGGGAAAACAGAAATAAACTGGTTGGGATAATTCTAGAACCAACCGACCCGGATTAACAGACTAGTTGATTTGATTTATAAATGTTTCTCGGAATCGAAACAAGCGACTTAGGCGAGTAAACTAAAACTTTGAATACTACAAGTAAAATAAAAATAGTACCAAATACAGACTATTAACATTTATTTGACTATTTGAGAAAGTCTGGAAACAGTACACAGCCTGTTTTCCTGTTTTTGCTTCAAATGGTTGGTTATCTTCAAATCCTAATTTTACCACAGATATTTAAGAGGGCCATGCACTATCGTTCATTGTTCCAGATAAAAGAGTACCCAAGGTAGTATTGTAGGTCCTACCCTCTACTCAATTTACTCTCATGGTAACCCTTCGTCTCCATCAACCATTTGCTAACGAGCTATGTTACCCCGAGTCTGATCCTCTTCTATGTCCATCTATGCTGGAATAGTTGTGTGGTATAAAAAGAGAAATATAAAAATAAATGAAATCAAAACTAACAATTGATTTGTACATTTCGACTACTCACCCTACCTCCTCTATACATGCACATCTTCCTCCATGTACGTTATTTTTGGGCTATTTTCTGTAAATTAGTTCCCAGTAGGATCGCATCGCATGAGGGCTGTTTGTTTTTCAAAGTAGATTCGACGCACTTCTTCTTATGGATGCTAAACCCATAATCTAAACCTAGACTAATTTCCTAGTTGATATTGATCGACCTCTGTAGTTTAAATTGATGTATTGGATCTTCTTGAGGTCATTTTACAGGTGAATAAAAACATCACTATTGGGTTTCACCAAGCTTTCGGCGAATGATGATTGAAGATGGCGGAAATTCGCCGAAAGCTTGGTGAAACCCAATAGTGATGTTTTTATTCACCTGTAAAATGACCTCAAGAAGATCCAATACATCAATCTAGACTAGTTTCTTCTCCATTGCCCTTTCCGAAGAGGAAGGTCGATATTTATGCTCAAAGGGATGAGCTCTGTCCAAAGCTCTCAGCGTATACCATTAGGTAGATTTCCCCGAGTGGAGGAGCCTTTCTAGCGGAAGAAACGTTCTGGCCAAGGCTTTGGATTTAAGTGGAAGTGCGCTACTAGAGGAGCGCAGTCGTCGAGTAAATAAGTTCCGAAAAACTAAACCACCTGAACGACCATGTTACAACGAGTACATGCCAGGAAGGTCACCACCTACCACTACTTGCGCCTATAGTTCAGGTGATCTAGATTCTTCACCAATCCTTTCAGACAGGATCTGGATCACCAACCACTTGTGTGACTGATCGCACATCAGCCGTCATAACAACCCAGGGTCCAAGGACTTGTGCTTCAAAGTGCATGCTGAATGTGCTGCTTTTAGAATTCACCACTAATTTGTGCCTGGCAACCCTCCACCTCTTGCATCCAAGGTTTAGGAATAGGATTGTGGGGTACTTTGGGCGATATGATCGATATGATTCTATATAGTTGACATAATTGGACCCTCCACGTTAGTATAAAAAAATACACTAAACCAATGATATACTTCGTTGTCTTTATTGAGTTCCATAAAAGTTATTAGTTAGTTACACTCCTATCACTACCATTCCTTCACTAAAGAGGACGTAGCATGACCATTTTGCTTTCGGGATGAAATGTGTTGAAATTAGAGGTTGGAATTACAGTCCAGGATTTTATAAAGGAGCCTTTATCGATTAATTACCGTTAAGAGGACAACTGGGATCTGAAGGATTTCGGTGGATAGCAAGGTTGGATATGAAGAAACTTAGGCAATGGTTCAAAGAATATTGGACTGAAGTGACCCGATTCTTTGCAGGTCGGAACTCTCCTTATACACAGATTAGGTGTAGTGGTATATAGTGGCGTGCGATACCAGAAAATATTCGATACCAGTACTCGAAAAAAATATCCGATACTACTCAAGTATCGACAGAAATTATTTTATACTAACGAGTACTTACTCATATGTCGTTTATTCATAAATGATCAACTTACACTATCGACTTGTGGGTAAAATACGCTCATGCGTCAAAATAAACAAAAATTTGCAGTTGGGAACTCTCAACACGACCCGCAAGAATGGCACAATTACACAGAAGACAAACACTTTGAGCCCTGAAGATGATCTCAATAAAGATCGAAACGTTGGCACGATAAAGAAAATGTTTTTCTGAAACCTACATCACACCAGACCGCATCTCACGATTTCTGAATACTTATAATTTATATAATATAAATTTNTGAAGATGATCTCAATAAAGATCGAAACGTTGGCACGATAAAGAAAATGTTTTTCTGAAACCTACATCACACCAGACCGCATCTCACGATTTCTAAATAATTTGCAGTTGTTTTCATATTTTTAAGTATTTTTTCATACAGTGGGTACTTAGGTTAGAAGTAGGAAAAGCTGTCAACACATTTCAACAAAACTGATATTTCAATTTTATCGTTATCGAGTTTTGAGAAAATTTATCAACGGGCGATTTCTTGCCAAACGTTTGAAAAGGTTAGGCGTATTCCAGCAAATTTTACAAGATGCCGACGCTTCAGTTTTCAGGAGACATGAATAGTTATCTAGGCGATCACTTTTTTAGGTACTTGAAGATAAAAACATTTTATAAAAAATTACTGAAATTAAAAGTGCGAGGTGCGACGCGGGAGAGAAAGTTACCAGAATTATCAGCAATGATACCAAACCAATAAATAACCTCGATTAACTTTGTTGATACGTGCCGCTTGTATGCGCTCCTAACAGAAACTAGTCAACTCCCAATTGGATGAAAGGTAAGTTTCGAACGAAAAATAACAATTCAATATTACTTGAAAACTTGATGAAGATACCAAAAATACTCGGTATCGAAAGAAAATACTCGATACTTTACTCATATCGATTGGTATATTGTTTGTTTTACTGAGAGTTGTCCTGCAGTAGTATTCCTAATCTACCGATTTCTTGGATTGCTTTTATGGCTAGGCTAGTTTTAGACCGTTTAGAGTAGGATGCGGTGTCATCTGCATAGGTTTTGAGTTGTGTGTTAAAAATTGTATGTCAGCAGTGTGTATCCAGCACCTATGCTTCCTTAATGAACATTTGATTGGGTGAAAAATCGATACCGTTTCTCATTTTAAACCATCGATCCAAAATGAAGGACGTCAAGAAGAGATAGTAGGTGTGAGGATAGTTTGAGCTTGTAAAGTTGGCCTGGTGTGCCACGAGCGGTCGAATGCTTCCGTAACGCCCAGACATACAGCTGAGCAATATTGTATGTTATGTATGTTACAATGAAGTAGTTACATTTTTAAACAACAGTTGAAATACTACAAGCAACATTGTTTAATGAATTTTAGTATACAACACTTTTGTCTGCATTAGAACTACTGTACCGGGTTGATAGGGATGTCTGCAGACCGTGGTGAATATATAATCGGACAAAGGATGCTGCCATGCGGAACACCCGCTTTGGCATAGTAAGTAGGGGAGAAGCGTGTTTCGATTCATACTTGAAAGTTTTCAAATCTATTAGACAATGAAGACGTTCAATGAGACAGTAAAGATACATAACTTATTTAACGGACAACAGCTGTTTCGAGGAGTTGATCTTGAAACATATTAAAACAAGAAAAACATCAAATAGCTTCTTTTCTAAATACATTGTACTCCTGTAAATATGATCTTAAAACCAGGTAAACCGCCACACGAAGTATCATCCTATAAAAAGACTGAAACCTTTCATTAAAAAAACGATTAAACCAAGCTATCAATTCGGATTCAGGGCGAAGCACTTAACTATCAGATAAATAGAAACACAAAGTTTCGAAGAGTCGCTAACAAAATGCAGCGATTTCTTTTACGTCATATTAATTCCTTTGTGCATGAAAAATGTAACAGTTTATGATTTTGGCGGTAAGTTACAGCGTAACTCGTAAATCTAGGGTCAGTACGAATTTGAATTATCTCAAATTGCCCAAAAGCACGTTCAGTATTAAACCGAGAAAAAGCCACGATTTATAGGAGCAATTAGGCCCTTTAATGGCCAAGTTTTGTTTGTTCCTTTAATTAATTGTTGACTGAACATCGCTATTTCGAAAAAAAAATTCTAAGGCGGAAATTCTTGCAATACTAATAGGTTCGTGCCTGCAAGATCTGACCTTTGTATTAATTATAATTAATTGTTTACCATGGACGTCATAGAATGATTCTTTTCGTAATTTTCACCTGACGACAGGGTACCCATGAGGAACGAATCCTTTTAATCCGAGGAAGTCTGATCATCTCCGCAGCTCCTGCCACGGCACGGCCCGGACCCGTGTTTACCGTCAAAAGAGGGCTTCTTAACGAAAGGAGGAAGTTATTAGGCGACATCTCACACAGCGGGGACACCCGGACCTTCGAAATTTGCCGAATCCTGTTAGAGATAAGTAACGAGAAGGAGTTGAAAATAAGGGCCGAGAAGAACAACGTCACCATTACTGAGGAAGCCATAAATAACACAACGGTGCCATCAATATCAGTCAGCGCCATCTTCCTCACTGATGAGCCTCATTATTCGGCTACATGTACATCTCCATTATTCGACGAGGTTGAAAATAAAAAATAAAACACAGAATGCTTTATAAACGTAATCGTGAGACGTTCCATGTAAGAATTTAAAAATCTTCCACTTGCAAAAGACTTGCAATTTTCCAGGTAAACTTTTTTTTATTAGTCTATTAAGACCATTGTCAAACCTTTGTACAATAATGATTGCAATAAAATAAAATAAACCATGAAATATAAGATATGACGAAAAATGTACAGCTGGTTCGACATCCTTACAGTTAAAATCTACGGCATTTTCATTAAGTGATCTTGAAACATAGTAAAACCAGGTAAACCACCATATGACGTGTCATCTTCTAAAAAGACTGAAACACTTCATTGGAAAAAAAAATTGAAAAAACGAACATTATACCAAGACACCAATTCGGATTCAGAGCCAAGCTCTCAACCAGATATGTCAGATAAATAGAAACCCTGAAATTAGGGAAAGCTCCAGAAGGTAAAAATATATGTCCTGCTTGATTCAGAGACGTATCGCAAGTCTTTGACAAGGTGTTGCACAAGGTTTATTACATAAGCTAAAAAAAATATTCCCAAAACAATGTGATGAACCAATTAAATAGATTACACGACATTATAAAACTGGCAAAAAAGGAGGGAAAATTCAAAAGGTGGGGTTGAGATGGGAAGTTAGTGTCCGAGTGGATCGAAGTCACGATAGGTCAAGTGGTAGAGCAGCTGCGTATCTAACCGAAGGCCGTGGGTTCGACTCCCCCTCGTAACACTGACTTTTTTATCTCCACTAAAAACCTTAATTAATTGAAAGATATTAATTGGTCAAGCGGACCACGAAAATTAATGAATTTAATGTGTTGAACCTTTGATCCCTATCTTTCGGTAAGACTCTTTCAAATTAAAAAAGACGAATACTCTGATTTATTTGAAATCATGACCGGCGCAACACAAGTGTACAAGAACACAAGTGACCTACCACTGATGGAAAACATAGCCGTCGCAACATTTCCCGATGACTCAGTTGCCTTCACAGGTGAATCATGCATCCATGCATGCACGAACCGATTGCAAATGGTAATCGACAGCGTACATGAATGGTAGATACTTGGAAGGTCAAAATAAACGAACGGAAATACGTATATGTAAATTTAACGTTAATTTAAAAAGAACATTAGTAGACAAACCAAACGCCTTTAATAGTAAAGTAGTGCCTTCCCAGAATCCAATAAAATATTTTGAAATGTGTGGTATTTAGTGACCGCTAATTAATGATTATTTGGAGATCGTGAGATGCACTGATGTAGGTTTAAGAAAAACATTTTCTCTCTGTATTCTGAAGGACATCGCCAACAATGAAAAGAAACTCGCATCGGCTATCAATCAGAGAATCTTTTTGTTGAAATGTAGACAATACAAGGCTCTGAAGATGATCTCAATAAAAATCGAAACGTTGGCCGGATAAAGAAAATGTTTTGCTAAATCCTACGTCACACCAGACCGCATCTCATTATCTCCAAATAATCATTAATTAACGGTCACTAAACACTACACATTTCTACACGAGAAGAACGATGAATATGGGATTCTATGAACAGATTTCATCCAAATATGGGCACGAAGCAAAAAATATTCTGAAGGACATCTCCAACACTGAAAAGACACTCGCATCGGCTATCAATCAGAGAACTTTTTTTGTTGAAATGCCGACAATACAAGGCCCTAAAGATGATCTCAATAAAAATCGAAACGTTGGCAGGATAAAGAAAATGTTTTTCTAAATCTACATCACACCAGACAGCGTCTCACGCTCTCTAAATATACTTAATAAAAAAATATTATGAAATGACAATAAGTAATCAAATTAAATTGGAAAGCTCATATCAAAAAGAAAAGGAAAACACTTGATTTCAAATAGCGTCAACTTTACTCGTAGCTGAACGAATTCCCGGTTATGAATACAAAATACACCTTTGGAGTGTGCCGAAACAAGCAATACATCATAATACAACGGTTAAAAATAAAGTTTTACGCAACATGAATTCTTATGTTCGCAATTGCGACATACTCAGAGATCTGAACATCCCGCCCAACGACACTGAGATCACACAGTGTGCTTATAAGCTCTACCTACGTCTTCAAAATCAGGCAAACACCGAGGCCAACCGCCTGCTACATATTCAGCACATCGTAAGTCAACTGAAGATGAAAGCCATTTGAGTTAGTTCTGTAAAAGTTACGATTTGAATTCAAGTACATAAACTGTGACACAAATTAGTGAACTAAAGTGTATTTAGTACAAAATTAGCCATTGTAATATTAATACATGGTCCCATTTGATCTGTTTTAATAAAAAAATGTATTAATCAAAAAAAATTATCTAACACTTCTATTCAACCTAATATTAAGTTCAACGTTTTTAAGTCAGTTCAATGGTATGCTATAGTTTCCCAGATTTTCGATTCGATCTTTTCAGCGTTTTTTTATTCGTAAATTATTCTACCGAATTTTACGCCTACTCCATACTATAATTTAAGAAATCAACTGACCTATTATTCATTTACGCCATCAAACTCGACCATATTTAAGCAGGACCCATCCTTTCTGACTAAATGCTTTCCAAAATTACGGCGGTTGAAATAATTAATGCTAATTTATCCTGGTTTAAGGCGTTCACATTGTGTTCTCCTTTAACAACCATGAAGAAATGGTTCTCTAAATCCTCGGCTTTTGAATCATCTATTCGTTCTGGCATTTTGAACGTTGTACCGAGTTGTCTCTTAGATCGAACAGATTTCTGATGAACAAGGAACTTAAACATTCGAAAGAATTTTTCGACGTAACCATTAATAATCTAACGTTTTCTTCTATCAATATAAATTTGTTCATCAAACTTGGGTGTGAACTTGTTCACCTTAATTACTACACTCAGAGGGATAATTCTTTTGATCATTGCTCACTGTGTTAAGTGTGTTAAGCGATGGAAAACCTATTACATTTTTAGCTGGGTCTCTCATTCTTTCTTAGTTTCGGGTTCTCGTTTTTTGAACTGCTAAAGTTTTGTGCGTGTTTGATCGTAAAGCTAATTGTCCCGATTGTTCATACCTGCTTGGTTTCCAAAGTGTGCACTGGAGTACCGCAGAGAGTTCACGAAGCAGTTTAACTTTTAATTGTATATTAAATAGTTTTAATTTAATTTAATTTTATCTACTGAACTTTTTATTATTAGTTTTGTATGTGCATATCAACTATTCATACTCATGGCTCCGAGAGACGACATGAACAGGATGTTTCAATTTAACCAAAACTTTCGAATAAACCTGGGTACCAAAAAAGAATGGGAAAGAGAGGGAAACTACTCTTTCAAGAATGGCACCATCGTTTGGTACACAGATGGATCTAGAACACAAGAAGGTTCGGGGCAGGAGTATTTGGACCTGGAACCAAATACTCAGAACCCATGGCAAAACACGCCAGTATCTTCCAAGCTGAGATTCATGCAATCGAAAGATGTGCCCACTCAACCTAAGTAAAGGGTACAAAAACAAGAATATAGCTATCATGTCAGATAGCCAAGCAGGCATCAAAGCACTAAGTTCAAATATCATTAGTTCAAGGATGGTGCTGAATTGCAAAACCAAACTAAACGAACTAGGTACGCAGAATAAAGTCAGCCTCTGCTGGGTCCCAGGACACATCGGAGTAGAAGGCAACGAGAAAGCGGACACTCTTGCTAGAAAAGGGGCTGCTACACCGCTGAAACGACCTGAACCCTTCTGTGGCATAGGAACGCACACTATTAATGAGTATCTCAGACAGAAGGACACAAAGAAAATGAGGGAACTTTCGAAATCACTCATTGGACACAGACAATCCAAAAATCTTCTAACCAATTTTGGAAGGAAAGAAATTACAGAATGTGTCAAGGGAAGCAGGAACAATCTGCGAATCCTAATAGGATTCCTAACAGGGCACTGCAAGTTAAATGGACACTGAAAGAAAATATATAATATGACCATAGAAATTTCAACCATTGAAACCGGGCCTATTAATCAAGTTTCTTGATGAAATAGGACTCACCGATGTGCTTTAGCCAGAGCCCGGGGGATACAAAGCTCTTAAGCCAGAAACACACTTACCCGATGCTATGCCATGCGACGCTACCCGATGCTACCCGACGCCTTGCCACGTTTTGGTGGGGTGTGCACAACTATCCGACGCAAGCACACGTCGCGTACAGTCCACAGCGTTTATCACAATAATCACTATCACAATCGCAACGCATCTTTTGTTCTTAATGCACAATTTTGAGCAAAACCTTGTAATAAATTGTTAGTTAAATGTTATGAGCACAACCATCTAATAAACTGTTTGTTAAACTTAATTGTTTTAAATAAAGTTACTCTTAACCATCATAATAAAACAATGTTTATAAAAACTTATGCATTTTTTATCTCGTTAAAATAACAAGTTGTAATTAATATAACGACAAAATTACATGTACTTAGTTTGAAATAAACTACAAAAAATATGAGTGTCCTGTTCTGATGCTACCCGACATTACGAAATGGTGTAATTTTACGAGGAAAACTATGAAATAAATTGTTAATTAAATTTTATGAGCAAAACCGTGTAATAAATTGTTCCAATTTTAGTATATGTACCACCGAACGAGTACAATAAATTGTTAGTTAAATTCATTTCATAAAAAATCTTATTCCGATGTTTTGATTAATTTTCTACCAAACCATTAAAATTAATTTTTTAAATAAAAACTAATTAATTTTTAATCACAGTTAATTTGATTTATGTATGTTGTAATTAATATAACGACAATAATGCATGTAGTTTGAATAAAAATATGAGTGTCCGGTTCTTTTGTCTTCGACTGTACTCGACGCGACCTGACGAAAATCTGGACAGTGGGGATCGCAGAGCGTCGGGTAGATGTGCAAGGGGGTAATACAACCTTATGGCAAATCGGAGTTTAGATTTGCGTCGGGTAGCATCGGGTAGCGTCGCATGGCGTAGCATCGGGTAAGTGTGTTTCTGGCTTTCAAGGGCGCAGAATACTATACCCCGAACCTAATTCTACATATCTACATCATCTGTTCAAGAATCTCAGCAAGCCACAACCTCCAACGGACGGTGTAGTAATAAATGCTATATAAGAACTGTCTTTGTTTTAATTTGGGTTACACATCCTGGGAAAAATGTATTTTCTTTTTATAAATAAAGATCTTCTGTTTTCATTCAGTACATTATACTTGCAAATTCTACAACCCACTTCCAAAGGTTTGGTTTGAAAATTCGGACTCGTTGTGAGATATTGTGCCAAACGCAGCGAGGTCTGACCTGCGGACAATCATTGGAAAGATATTTAAGGGAAATTGATGAAAATATACTGTTTAGCTTTTAGTACTATTCCTAAATACGTGGTTTACTATGAGAAAGTTGTATTTGTATTTTTTTAAGAGTATGGTTTTATATTAAGCTCATGAGTCCAAAGCCTGGTGGAACAGTACCACAGTAATGAGGACGCGAGAGATTCATAGTCATTGACTGAAATAACAAAAGATTTACTGGGTGATAACGCAGCAAAAGCAAGATTCTATTTGGATCTTGAAAAGACACATGCACCGGATAGGAATACAGACAGAAGAAACCCTGTGCAGACACTGCCAGGAGGGAGCGTCGATGGCCGCAAGGTTTAGTCGTTGACACGGCGCTCTTCACTGTAAGGTAAAGGTCCCGGGTTCGAATCTAGCGGCCCTGCATTCGAAACCGACATACTTACAAATGGGCTTTTTTCAAAAACACCGGCACACTGAGGGTTTAAATGACCTCTGCTGTTGCGAACCCTCGTAAAAAAACGAAAACAATAAGCAATAAGACACTGCCAGGAAGAAGAGGCAGCAGAACATGTTTTATGTTTTTGTGAGCGTTTATGTAGGTGTAGATTCTTACGATTAGGAGAAGCAATGCTCAAGCAAGATCCTACACTATGGAGTCGATGGTAATGCAATAGAGGTTGATTGATCAAGCTGACCAGAGAGTTATGAAAATAGACCAGCACGATAGATCTACTCAGATCGAGGTATGGACGGCCCTGTGGCCACTTCTTTTGTCCCTATCCATACATCATTCTAACATCATACTAATTTGAGAACACTTTTTACTCCAGCCGTCGCTAATACTAGCAGAGTAATTTACCTCTAGAATCAGAGTACCTCACCTGTACCTTGAGGAATTGTGACTTGTGATCACCTAAATTTAGCTACTATTTCTTGAATTTTAAACTTTGGAATTATCCATTTTACAAGCGAAACATTTTTACTGTGTACGCGTGTTTTTAATCTGTCAGAGGGTATGACCTTAAACTAAAAGATGATGGTTACTTGTTGTCTTTCAAAGCACGTGGCGCTGGCTGGCTTCCCAATATATATTTGACATTACTTTCTGACAAATTGAGAGTATGTTTGTCTATATGTCTGTGTCAGGCTAGTAGGACAATCAAAACGTGACATACCAGGGATGACAATTGGATACATCTTTACCTATAGTTCGATAAGTTATTTTCTCATGGGAAAAAAACTCATAAAAACCATAAATGATTAATGCCGTTAAATTACCACGGTGTAAAGGAAGTGTTAAACCGTCAACGTGATAACACTATTGTCCTGTCTTGAATATGTAATGAATACGAGGTTAACTAGTTAGCTGGGGCAAACAGGCCGGTAAACTATTCATTGTCGCGGGCCTTTGAGGAAAATTTGGTTTTAGGGATATTAACGCTTTCCAAGGGGGCCGGCGAGTTAATATTTCACCGCCGTGTCCTCCACCGGCCTCTGAATACAGAATTAACCAAGCTTGGGACAATTAAAGAGAGGCGTGCGCCGAATTTCCATCTCGATTTACTGTAGATGGAATCTCTTCTCGGGACCTTTGGATTTTAACTTCTTCCTTATCTATGCTGAAATTAATGAAATTATCGCAATGAACGAATTTTCAGTATTTGATTGATAGTTGGAAACCTTTGGAATACTTAAAACTGGGTGTCTTGCATCTTAATTCTTTCCTATATCTTCATGTTTATAGCTGTCTCAATCATTGAAATATTTTTCTTTATACGCCGCCAATACTTCTTCCCCAAACCACCTTCTCCTTGCTGGTGTTCCTCAGGGCAGTGTTCTGGCGCTCAAGTGTACACGGCAGACCTCCCATCCCATCCTTAAACTACCACTCTAACCTTTGCAGACGATACAACGATCCTTTCAAGCAATTCAGATCCAGTCATTTCCACTCGAAACCTTCAAGAACATCTCACACTACTGGAATCATGGTGTAAAAAGAAGACTCCAATCCACCCACATAACCTTCACCTTCCGCAAAAAGATCCCTCCTCCAGTCTACTTCAATCAAATACCCCTCCCAATTGCGAACAAGGTGCGCTACCTCGGACTATACATTGACAAACGTCTGACGTGGAATCTCCACACACGACTGAAACGACAACGTTACAGAGCACTTTCACGACTTCTTGACAGACGTTCTAGCCTACCTCTCTTAAACAAAAGACTAATTTATATCACCCTAGTGAAGCCAATATGGACTTATGGACTGGAAGTGTGGGGTTCAGCCAAACATTACAATATCCTACGCACCCAAAGAGACCAATCCATCATCCTCAAAAAAATCCTTAATGCTCCCTTTTATGCGTCCAACGACAGCACCCATATAGACCTAAATATTCCTTTTGTCCAAGATGTAATCAACTCCCGTTACCGAAAATTTTACACAAACCTCCCAACCACTATAAATCGTCAAATGTAAATCCTCTCATCCCGACGAATTCCATCCAACCTGTTCGCCGACTAAAAAGACGATGACCACGGGATCTTCTATTCAGTGAAAAAACTGAATAAAGAATAGTACTACCAGCGGGTAATATACTACCCGCCTAGTACCTATGGGATACCAAAATGAAGGAAGTTGTAATATACAATAAAAAACAAAAAATGCTGCCAATTCAGCAAATGTTAAAGAATAACAAAGATATGCTTGATTTGAATACCTTGAAAAATAAAATAACAGAAAACAAACATGATGCTTGGACCATGTAAGCCAGTAGCTCTTGAGCAAAGAACATTCCATGAAGTCTTTACCAGTTATGTTCTCCATCAATTGTTACAATGAAGCACTCATAAATATTGAAGCAGTTCCATAAAGTCTCTTTAGGTAAAAATGATGAACCTTATGGTTTTTTTGGCAATGAATTGGCAATTGTACAAAATTATAAAGATTCTTTTAGTTGTTTCATGATTTCCTACTATTGTGAAAAATTAAGAGCCACTTATGTTAAATCCTATATGAAATGACGTTATTTTGAGCAATGAAGTTATTTTAATTCAGCTTGTAATGAAGAATAACATGTTCAGGTATGTTCTCTATCAATTTTTACAATGAAGCAGGGTCTTAAATATTAAAGCGATTCCATAAAGTCTCTTTAGATAAAAATGACGAACCTTACGGTTTTTTTGGCAATGAAGTTGTATAAAATTATCAAGATTCTCTTAGACAGTTGTTATATGATTTCATACTATTGTGAAAATTAAGAGCCACTTATGTTAAATCCTATATCGAATGACGGTCTTTTGAGCAATGAAATTATTTTAATTCAGCTTGTAATGAAGAATAACATGTTCAGGTATGATCTCTATCAATTGTTACAATGAAGCATGCTCATAAATATTGAAGCAGTTCCATAAAGTCTCTTTAGATAAAAATAATGAACCTTACGGTCTTTCTGGCAATGAAGTTGTATAAAAATATCTTAGAAAATAGTCTTAGACAGTTGTTATATGATTTCATACTATTGTGAAAAATTAAGAGACACTTACGTTAAATCCTATATCGAATGACGGTCTTTTGGGCTATGAAGTTATTTTGAATCAGCTTTTAAGGAAGAACAGCATTTTCAGATATGTTCTCTATCAATTTTCTTGTTACTATGAAGCATGTCCATGAACAATGAAGCGGTTCCAAAAAATCCCTTTAGAAAAAAATTACGAACCTTATGGTCTTTTTGACAATTAAGCTGTCTTAAGTCAGATAAGCCTTGTTACAACGAAAGAGGCTTATAAATTCTCTTGAAAAAAAAAGAAATTATGAGGTTTAAAGGATCTTTGATGAAGCTTTTAAGCAAAGAAAATTCCATCAAGACTCTTCAGAATATATAATAATACCAAGAGGCTCTTAATGAAGTTTCCCACTAAGTCCTATTATGAAAAATTGGAAGTGACTTACGTTGATCCCATGTCGAATGACATAGGATAATGAAGCAGTTCCATGAAGTCTATTTAGACAAAAATGATAAATTCACAGTCTTTTGGGCAATAAAGTTATTTTAAATCAGTTTTAATGAAGAACAGCATGTTCAGTTATGTCCTCTATCAATTTTCTTGTTACAATGAAGTAGGCCCATGAATAATGAAGCGGTTCCGTAAAGTCCCTTCAGACAAAAATTACGAACCTTATGGTCTTTTTAACAATGAAGTTGTTTTAAGTCAAATAAGTCTTGCTACAACGAAAGAACTTTATGAATTCTCTTGAAATAAAAGAAAAAATTATGAGGTATAAAGGCTCTTTGGTGAAGCTTTTAAGCAAAGAAAATTCCATCAAGACTCTTCAGAATATATCATAATACCAAGAGTCTCTAAGTCAAGTTTACCATGAAGTCGTATTATGAAAAATTGGAAGCGGGTTACGTTGATCCCATGTCGAATGACTTAGGATAATGAAGCAGTTCCATGAAGTCTGTTTAGAAAAAAATGATGAATTCACGTCTTTTAGGCAATTAAGTTGTTTTAAGTTTGCTAGTACTGAAAACGAACGTGTTTAGGTAAGTTTTCTATCAAATCTTGTTACAAAGAAGAAGGCCCATGAAGTCTCTTGAAAAAGAAAATATGTGATAAGATAAAAGCCTAGACATATCTTTAGTTAAACCAGCAACTCTTGAGCAAAGAAAATATCATCAAGGCTCTTCATTTTACATAATAATATAAAAAAAGACTTAAACAGTGAAGTTGTCTCATGAAGTCATATTATTATGAATAACTGGATGCAACTTATGTTAATGAATCAAGACAATCATCAATGAAATGAATTATGATAATGAAGCAGTTTCATAAAGTCTCTATAAGGGTAAATGATGAACCTTACGGTCTATTGAGCTATGTTGGGCTTTTAGAAGTAGCAGACCCATGAAGTCTCTTTAGAAAAATAAAGTCAGCTTGTAATGAAGATGAAGGACTTCTGCTTCCTTCAGCCTGTACGAATAGTCCCCGCTGACTCTCTTGGACAATTCTATGAAGTCTCTTAGACAATGAAGCTGTTTCATGAAATTCATGAAAAATTAGGAGTGACATATTAAACCCAATATAGAAGAAGAAGAAGAAACATATATTTATTCTGGGACTGGTGTCCCCTAAGAATAATATACTTGAAATAAATAAAGGAAGTTCCTTCTATGAAATTAAAAGTAAAATACGATAGAAATCTTGGCACAATCAATACCAGTAAGGCAGGCCAGTAGAGAAAATGATAAGAATATTAAACAAAAATAACAAATATAAGATAAGGTCTCTGCTTGGAGGGAGAGGAGGAGATTATACGGGTGGGATTTAAGGAAGGAAAAGGAGGCAGCATGACGAATAGAAAGAGGAATGGAGTTCCAGAGGTGCTGGGGTCAGAAAGGATCTTTCAAAGGTATGGGTTGTATGTTCTGGCAGGATAAGTTCCTATTGGGGATGAGCGGGTGTCACGAGTGTGGTGTGAGGAGTTGAATTGGAGGGATTGGGTGATGTAATGAGGACGACGAGTGTGGATGGACTGGAAAAGAAAGCAACCTAGGAAATACCGTGCACGAAAGGAGGGGAAGAGCCAGGAAAGTTGGGAATACAACCCTGACACCCGGGACCCACGTGGTCTTATGCTACAATTCATAATACGCTTCAATCGCGCGTTCTCCACCGTATGCCACACAGCTATAATCGAAGAAGGGAAGTATAAGGGAAGATACAAGGAGTTTGCGGGTGGAGAAAGGTAAGAGAAGCCAAGACCGACGAAACAGGCTGAGGGAGGGAATACAATGGCGGGAAATTTGGGAAGAGACTACTCCTAGGTTTTAACCGAGGAGCAGAAGGGAATGGGATTGTTATTTAGCATGAGAGGTGGGATGCTGAGGAGTGGCCAGGACCCGATAATTATGGCGGTGGATTTGGACGGATTGAAGACTAGGGAATTTTTATGTGCCCATTCGTTGATGGAGTGGAAGTCTTTTTGGATCTTGAGAATGGCCGAGTGAAGATCGGAAGGGTGGAAGGATTTGTATATTTGGGAGCCATCGGCATATAGGTGATAGTTACAGGACTGGATGGAGTCGGGCAGGTCGTTGATATAAATGGAAAAAAGAGTAGGACAGATACTAGAGCCTTGGGGCACCCCAGATTTTAGTGGGAGGATGGAGGAGGTAAGGCCATTGGGAAGGGAGACGGCTCGGTGGCGATTGGTAAGGTAGGAGTGGAACCAACGGATGGTGCTGGCGGATAAGGAAAAAGATTCGAGTTTAGAGAGGAGAGAAGAGTGAGGGACAGAATCGAAGGCTTTGGAAAAATCAAGAAAGACAAGTAAGTACTTTGCGTTGGTCCATTGCTAAGTGGAAGTCACTGGTAATTTTTATTAGTGCTGATTGGGTGGAATAGCCTTGGCGGAAGCCAGATTGGATGGGATTGAGAAGATGGGACTGTTCAAGGTGCCTGGAGACTTGTGCTTGGACTCATCTTTCTAGGGGCTTGGACAGGTTTGAGAGGAAATGGGACGGTAGTCTGTAGGGGAGGATAAATTGAGGGTTTTGTTGACAGGGTGGACAAGGGCTTTTTGCCAGGCGGTCGGTAAAACAGAGTTTTGGAGTGAGTAGTAATAGATGTAAAGTAGAACAGGATTATAGAATATTTTATAATGAAGTGCCTTGATTTTAACATGACATGTCTCTTGAACCATGAAGTTGTTTTCTGAGGTATAACAATGAAGAAGAGCGACTTCAGATAAATTCTCTATCAAATCTCTTGTGGCATAGTAGGCTCATGAGATCTCTTAAGCAAATAAGACGAACTTTTGCATCAATAGAGCGATGAAGTTTTTTAAAGTCGTCTGGTAGTTACTAAGAGCAACTTATGTTTAGCTGATCCAGTTGTTCTCTAAAGTTTTTCTTTCATTCAGTTCAGAAGCCACATAAATCCCCGGGACTACGGTATTGATATGAACACCTGTATTAAGCAACCGTACTCTGGCTTCGAATTCTGGGCTGCTTAGCTTGGACACTTGGACTCCTGTTCACATGTGTGACCCAGCACATCTATGTAAGTTCATAGCGACATTCGGAATTATTCGCCAGGCGCCACTTGAGTCGAGCGCGCTAATAAATTAAAATATATCTACGCAACTGCGCATCATAGGTGAATAAAATAGGACTCAAAACGTGGATTTTAATGTTTCTTACATTTTTTCCCCCCAAGAAGCCTGCTATTCGTTGAAAACAGTTGACCGGGACGGGACTGTCAAGCCGGCTCGCGTTTAGCTCAGGAAGAATGGAGTAGAATATTTTTGGAAGTTATTGAAAATCTCTTGAAATAATGCATTAAAGTCTACTCACAAAAATTTACACCAATAAAATGATATACATTATCAACTTATAACGGAACTTTTTTGTTTTTGGAAAAATCTGCCTGATGAGGGGGAAAACGGTGCTCCAACATGCATTGCAGTCCGTTGTTCAGTATAAACTTTCAATAAAATAAGTTTTGCAAAAACTAATCTACATATAAAAGAAGAAGTGACAACAAGAAAAATAATATATAGACACACTGCCAGGCGAACTGTCTCTCTGAACTCTGAAGGCGACAGCCTGCAGTTTTGTCGCTTCGCACCCGTTAGAACCGGGCTTTAGAGTGATGAGGGTTGTCAACACCGTTGCGTCCGATTTTTGAATTCCAAACTTTTATACCTAAGTGGTTATTTTGATTGTTATGGCTAATAAAGAAGAATTTATGAAGTCCTTTAAAAACCGAAAAGGTCCTGTGACAGGCCGGACAGGTCGAACGTGTCCTGTTAATGATCCGTTCTGAATAAATTGACGAAACTAAGTCCCTTTGGACAAAATGTTGAAAAGATTCAAATTGTACATTGATTAGGGTAAAAGTAAGCTTTTTCAAAAGTGGGTACTGTGTTTATGTATCATAAGGATGATTGATATCTTGGTACTTCTAGGACAATAAAAATATTTTACTTTTGAAAGAATACCATGATTTTATAATGAAGTGGTTTTGGAGATTTTTATGGGCAATAAAGAAGAATTGATGGAGTTCTAACGACACCGAAAAGTTTCTAAAATAAGCCGGAGAGCTCGAACGTGTCCAGTTAACGATTAAGGATCCGCGGTGAATTAATGATCATTGCGGGCAAAATCGAGACTGTACGGACCCATTTAAGACAGCATCATAACATTAAAAAGTTCAAAAAAATTATCCTTACTTGCATTATGTTTTTTTCCCCATGAATATTAAAATATACTATTGAAAATCTGCCGATCTTGATTTTACTGGATTTATCGGACAACAAAAGATTTTTTATGGGTATTAAAGAAGAGTCGATGGGTCCTAGAAACCGAAGAGATCATATGAGGTGAGTTTGAACGTGTTCACAGTTTATTAAGTGAATAAACTTGTGGAAAGTGTAGTTTCGGCGGAGAAAAGTGAGAATTTTTTTGAAAATTCCATTTATTTATTAAAAATGGTCTTATTAGACCAACCATTAATTTTGTAATAATATTATAGAATAAATAAATGTTAAAATTCTTATAAACCCATTGGTACAATGAGATTTACATTTCACTATTCACTATTCATTTAACTACACAAGTTCGTTTATCTGCACATGCATTTTGGAGGATTTTGGTTGAATGGGTGATAGTCGGTCCTAGTGATAACACCGCTGTGTCATCTGCAAACGTTGCAATTTTTACTCCATCTATTTTCGGAAAATCACTGGTGTATAACAAGTAAAGCAGTGGGCCTAAAATGCTACCTTGTGGCACTCCTGCACTTTTTGTTTTTAATTTTGAATATTGATCTTCTTGTTTGACTCTAAACAGTCTGCCAATTAGGTAGAAACTGATAATATCGACATACTGCTTTGGTAGCATACCTTTTAGTTTATTGACGAGTCCTTCATGCCAGACCTTGTCAAAAGCTTGAGACATCAAGGAAGATAGCAGAACAAATTTGTTTTTCTTCAAGAGATTTTTCTATTACGTCCGTTACGCGGTGCATTTGGTCTATTGTTGAGTGTCTTGTTCGGAATCCAAATTGGTGGTCAGGAATGATTTTCTTTTTTTCTACAATGGGTTTTATTCGTTTTAATAATAACTGTTTAGACACTGTTGGTAGTAGCGATATTGGTCTATATGATTTGACCTCGTTCGCCGGTTTTCCTATTTTTCTTATCATAATGACTTCTCCGAATTAATATTATTACTATAACTAATTAATTATTAAATAGGTATGTTAGTTTAATTATACCCTTTCTTGGCAATTGTTTTAGTATTTCTCCAGTGACGAGCGGGGTTTGTATTTCCCAGGCACTGCAGCCTTCTGGCTTATTGTACATTCCTTGTTCCTTAGTTCAGTGCAATAGACGCAATCCTTCTTCTTGGTCATTGACTGTCGCTACTGCAATTTGATTCACTAAGTTTTTTCCGTACGTTAGGTCCTCCATTGAGCTGTTGTTTCGCATTCGAAGATGATATGAGTGGCTGTTTCCTCCTCCTCATTACATAATCTGCAGATGGATCATCGCTGTACATACCCATGTTGTGCACATGTTTTCTCAGATACCAGTGACCGGTTAGTAGTCCCACCACTCCTCTGAGTTTTGCTCTCTCCAATTGCAGCAGTGCTTTTGCCAGTTTTGGTGAGGGTTGTTACATCATAAGTTTACTATGTCTAGTACTGCTAGAGTTTATTTCTCTTTTTGTTTTGATAAGATCCTTTCTGCAATGGAGGATTCTATATTTGTTCTTGTTATCCCAAGAATAGGTTCGGGGCTTATGTATGGACTTGCAGATCCTCCTCTGGCCAGTTTGTCTGCTTCCTCATTACCCAAAATTCCCCTGTGCCCTGGCACCCAAGATATGATCAGGTTGTTGTGTTTTCCCATGTTTTGGAGATTTTGGATGCATTCACTGACTAGGTACAACCCCATAGTTGAATACCATATGTCCACATAAGCTTTATGACTTGTTTATTTAATAATATTTTATTTTGTATATCAAAGTTGGAGCTACGTCCTATCAACCAGTATAGTTGTCTATACCTTAAACCTATTTCTGTCCTTTTTTCTTCACGTGTTCTTTCTATCTCAGTTTGGCATCTAAAGTCATTCCCAGATATTAAGCTGTATTGCTGTATGGTATAGTAGCTCCATCGATTGTGAGCGACGGAACATGGTCCACCTTTTTGTTTGTAAAGAGTAGATGAACTGATTTATGCAGATTTAGCTTGATTTTCCATTTTTTTTTGTCCATTCGTTTGTCTTATTACATGCATTTTGGAGGATTTTGGTTGAATGGGTGATAGTCGTTCCTAGTATTATCACCGCTGTGTCATCTGTAAACGTAGCAATTTTAATTCCAACTATTTTCAGAAAATCACTGGTGTATAACAAGAAAAGCAGTGGATCTAATATGCTACCTTTTGGCAGTCCTGCATTTATTGTTTTTAATTTTGAATATTGATCTTCTTGTTTGGCTCTAAACAGTCTGTTAGTTAGGTAGGAACTGATAATTACGTCCGTTACTCGGTGAATTTTATCTATTAATGAATGTTTTGTTCGGAATCCAAATTTGTGGTCAGGAATGATTTTCTTTTTTTCTACAATGGGTTTTATTCGTTTTAGTAATAACTGTTCAAAGAGTTTAGATACTGTCGGTAGTAGCAATATTGGTCTATATGATTTGACCTCGTTCGCCGGTTTTCCCGTTTTTTTTTATCATAATGACTTCTGCGAATTTCCAGATGCCGGGAACATATTTCAGTATGATTGCAGCATTAAATAGGTATGTTAGTTTAACTATACCCTTTTTTGGCAATTATTTTAGTATTTCTCCAGTGATGAGGTCATATCCTGGAGTCTTTTTAGCAGGTAAATTTTTAATTTCTTCTACTACTTCTTTAGATGAAACTAGCTTTATATTTTCTTCTTGTGGCATGGTTGTTCGTTCAAGTAAGCTGCCAATGATGATTTTATTTGGTTTGAAGATTTCAGCAAGGTAACTAGCAACAATTCGACTTTTTATCTGCTGTCTCTCGCTCATGTACCATCCTCTTTTTTAATGGAGGAATTTGGCCGATTGGTCTTTTAATTTTTTTATGGCCTTCCACAGTGAGTAGTCAGTAGCTACGCCTGGTGTTAGATCTTCTAAATAATATCTGATTGAGTAGTCATGTAGATTTTTTAGCTTCTGTTTAAGTTTTTGAGCCATATTGTTAAGAATGGTTTTATCTGCAGGGTCTCTTGTTTGTTGCCATCTTCTCCTAGTCTTTCTTTTCTGATTTATTAGTTCTTTAATTTCCTTGGGGTAGTTGAAGCCAATTGTTTTATGGCTATTCAGTCTAGTATTAGATGTAGATGTAATATTTCAGGGTATGGTATACTGCGCCCTTTAAGAACTATTGTATCCCCTGTGCTCTTCCTAAAGCACATCGGTGAGTCCTATTTCATCAAGAAACTTGATTAATAGGCCAGGTTTCAGTGGTTGTAGTTCTTTTATGGTCACATTGTACATCCCAAAACAGTTCCTCCTGCGGGCTAGTGTAGCTCCGCAGTTTGTTAGTAAGTGTGTTGGTGTCTCTTCTGCTTCTTTGCAGAATCTACATGTGCCACCTTGGATTATTCCAATTTTCTTTAGGTGTCCATTTAATCTACAGTGTCCTGTCAGGAATCCTGTTAGGATTCGCAGTCTATTCCTGCTTCCTTTGACACATTCTCAGTCTAATATTACACCATGCTGAAGTCTGAGAAAGTGAGAATAGACGGGCCATTTGTTACAGAGCGCCTTGAGGATTTTAAACTGTATGCTCTCTGGGGCTCTTCTGATCTTCATAATCGAAGGAAGGAATATCGAACCCCTTGTAAATTGTTGAGAAGATTTGGATCCTGCCGTTATACCCTTGGAAAGATGTGATAAGCAACTTGATTCTAACGGTCCGCAATATTTCGCTTTGTACAAACGAACCCGTTAAAGGCACGTCGCGCCGAGGCGAATCCGTTCATTTGTAATCCTTCCTCCCCCGACTTTGGATGAAGACACGGATGTTGTTTAGTGTCTGGGGTAGGGGGCTGTTGCCTCTTATCTAAATCGGGTGCCGGGGGTTGAAACAAACGAGGTGGCCGGATTATAGCCAGCTTATCTCTTTCAGCTGAGCCCGGATTTATTTTTCGAGGATGGGGGCAAGTGATGTGTTGCCAAGGATTGTGAAGTGGCTCGTGAGCGTCCTCGGGCTCTGTTTCGATAAAAAAGGAATCTCGATTAAGAGTGATGTGAGGTCCAATTAATAAGATGATTATCTTCGAGATGCTAGATCTACAAGCGACGCAAATCAACCCCCTCGGGGGTCTGATTGCAAAACCATTTTACAATGACCAATCAATCAATTTTTACCATATACCCAATTTTTAAAGGCTTATAATTACGGCGATAATAGATCAAAGTTATTCGATCATTTCGCAATGAACAACAAAATTGCCACAGGGCAAGTAATGTTGGCCAAAGAAAAAAATTTAAAAATTACTTTAAATTAATTCAATCGTGTGAAACCTATTGATTAACAATTA
Organism: Cimex lectularius; assembly: GCF_000648675.2. Taxonomy (NCBI): domain Eukaryota; kingdom Metazoa; phylum Arthropoda; class Insecta; order Hemiptera; family Cimicidae; genus Cimex; species Cimex lectularius. The sequence continues at coordinate 166,221 of NW_019394220.1, forward strand.
GAATGAAACAGATACTTGAGCTAGTATATAAAATAAACAACTTCATTTTCCAAAAGAACCCAGAGATAAATTTCATTCCCTTTTGAGTTAACGTCAAGGATTGTGAGAACACAGGGTTGATTTTAAAATAGTTCTTCATCATTTACTAGATCACACGAAACCACTTCATTATTTTGTTGTTCTATTGAGACATCATGGGTCTTTTTCATTGTATAAGAGATTCATTAGAGAACTTACCAAAGAACCGCATCTTCATTACTACCCAATTTCAAACAACTTCATTTCCTGGTACATCGTAAAATCTTTATTTTTCTAAAGAAACTTCCTAAGTTCACTTCGTTGTGAACTTAAGAAATTGCACACATCTTCATCATTAGCCGACATTGAACTACTTCATTTTTTTAAATAAAGAGAACTTCTTAGGCTTCCTTCGTTGTCAATCGATTCATTTCAGAAATAAACAAAAGTTGCTCTTCTTCATTACTAGCCGAGCTTAAACAACTTCATTGCTCAATAGATACTAAAGATTATGTTATTTTCACTATTTTACGCAACATCATGAACCGGTTTCGTTTAAAAGAAATTCATTAGAGACAAAACAGTAGACCATTTTCTTTTCTAGACAAATGTAAAAAACTTCATCGCTCAATAGACAGTAAAATCGCATTTTTTTAATTAAAGACAATTGATAGTAATAAACAATTAACTTCATTGCACAAAAGGCCGTAAAAATTATTCATCAGTCAGCTTATTTGTCAGTGATCCGACAGTGAAATTGACAGTTACTATTAACTCCATTATACTTCGTGGTCCGATTGATCATATAACTTCTTTCGAGTAATTAATCTTTTATGTAAGGTAGTGGTTGAAATGAAAAAAGTTAGTGACATGAGGGGGATTCGAACCCACGACCTTCGGTTCAATACTCCGCTGCTTTAACTTGAGCTATCGTGACTTCCAACCTCTCAGACAATAACTCCCCATCTCAACCTACAACCTTTCGAATTTTCCCTCCTTTTTGTCATTTTCCAAATATCGTGTAATCAGGATTCGATTCTCGGCGACATAGGAAGTGGCCACGGAGAGCTTTTAGTGAAGATATACTTAGTTTTACTTATTAAATCCATTATATTTCGTGGTTCGATTGACCAAATAACTAATTTCATTTAATTCATACCCTACTTGAACTTACACGACATTTGGAAAATGGCAAAAAAAGAAAAAATTTGAACGGCTGTAGGTTAACATGGGGAGTTGGTGTCCGAGTGGATCTAAGTCACGATAGCTCAAGTGGGTAGAACAGCGGCGTATTAAGCAGAAGGTCCTGGGTTCGAATCCCGCTAGTCACAATAACTTTTTCATTTCAATCAATACGTTACATAAAATATTAGCTAGTATAAACTTTCAACAACTTCATTGCACAATAGACCGTAAATATCTTCATTTATTTTCTAATCAGTCTTCATGGGCCTGCTTCATCATAACAAAACATTTTTCAGATTTTCATTACTAGCCAACTTTAATTTCATTGCTAAATACAAATTGATAATTTAAATTTTTTACTTAAGAGATTTCAGGGGCCTGCTTCATTGTAAAAAACGATTCATTAAAGAAGTTGACATAACATGTTCTTCTTCATTAGTAGCGTACAATAAATAACATAATTTATTAATGTGTGGTGATTAGTGACCGTTAATCGATAATTATTCAGAAATCGTGAGGGCACTCTCAACACGATACGCAAGAATGGCACAATTGCACAGAAGACAAACACTTTGAGCCCTGAAGATGATCTCAATAAAGATCGAAACGTTGGCACGGTAAAGAAAATGTTTTTCTGAAGCCTACATCACACCAGACCGCATCTCACGATTTCTGAATAATAATTTATTAATAGACTTTAAAGTATAGCATTTTTTCTAAAGAGATTTTATTAACGTCCTTCTTTGTAACAAAAGATTTATCACTGAAATTAGCAAAAGTCCAACTTTCTTCTACTTTCCAACTAATACTACCCGATATTAAACAACTTCATCGTTTTTTAGATCGTAAAATCTTCATTTTATTTTCTAAATAGAACTAAACAGAAGTCACTCTTCTTCATTACTTGAGTTTAAAGAGGGGGCCGAGGAACTGCACTTTCTTTGACAATTTAATTTCAGCGAACCCTTCATCATCAACTGGATACGGCCAACCCGTCCAGCGGTTTTAGATGTCCGAAGGTCCGCCGTAATTTATTTTTTACTGGCCATGAAAATCTACAAAACCACTTCATTAAAAAGACTTGGAATTACCTCATCGACTAACAACATTTTGTATAATTCTTGGCATGTGAAAGCACGTAAAATTAGTTAGATGTCTTCTAAGGAGAATCAAAAAGATCGCTTCTTGGTTCAATGTTCTCCTTCTTTTTGAACAAGGGTGTTATATATATACGGCTGAGTAATATATGTGATCATATTTTCGGGACAGGTAAATCGATTTGAATGATAAAACGGCCTGAACACGGACGAAAACTAAACGTATTAAGAGATCGTTCAGCGATATTGGCTTGAATGTCTTTCCCTATGTTCTGCTTTGTTGAACTTTTGCTGATATACGAGTCGAGAAGGTAGTCAAGTTTCTCTTTTAGGTGCTATTTATCATAACGCTAATTTTGGATAACATTCAAGTATTTCTGGTTGAACACGGACTCGATGAACCCACGGATAACCTTTATCTTACAGACCACCCAAAGTTATCACAACTTATTTGTGTATTTTAGTATTTAAATGTTTACATAAAAAAAATTACTATTGCGGTTTTTTCTTCAGATTTTGAAATTATCAGAAGCTAATAATGTTTCAGGCCGACCTAAAGCGGTTAAAACGGAGATGAACCGGGGCGTTACAACGTTACAAGCAAATCCTGGCTTAATCTGTAAAAATAACTTTAATTTTGACCACCTTATCCGTTTAAAATGGCAAGATTATCCTCAGAGGAAACCGTTTCTGAAAGAATTCGACGCTGCTGTAGAAAAAGAAACGCCTCCGGAGATTTCACCGGCGACGCGTTGAGCAGCGTGGGAAGCATTTAGCATAAACTGCTAGCCGCCGTCGTGTTATCCCTGCCTCTTTGTATAAATTAACACCGTTTTATTCACATTCCCGAGTCCTGTTTCCTATCGTTCCGTATATTTAACTGATCCATTCTCCTCCATTTGTCCGCCATTTGGAATTTTATTTGTTTCCTATAATTCAGACGTCAAAAGATTTTTCAATATTGAAAACCCCATATTTTATTAGATGCACTTAAACAACCCCGACTTGTAAATACCCTTGAAATTTTTGATTTCGCATGTGAGTAAATAATGCTCGTTATTTTTTAAACACTATTTATAGAAGATGCTAATTTGTCTAAACTGGTTTAACATGATTGCTAAACAGAAGCGCCTTGAGATTAACAAGGTTTCAATAGAGAATCTCAAATATGCATGTCCACGTTAATAAACAACATACACGCAACGAACGATTTTATGAGATAAAAAATAACTTTTCCAAATTTTAACTCACGTGTATTATTTCTGCACTGAAAAAAATATTTGTGTGGAGTTGTTGGCATTGTGGTTTATTAATATATCTATTTTGTATTTGTACTTATTTTTTATTCATTTGTTTGTTATGCTTTCACCTTATTTTAAACATTCCCATCTCATTTTCTCTCTCTCCCTCTCTCTCCCTCCCTCTCACTCTCTCTCTCTTTCTTTCTCCCTCCCTCCCCCCTATCTTACTCTAATTGCTAATTGTGATTTTGTGATTACAATTAATTAGACTAACTGTAAGAGACGTCATTCGCAATCTAAATATATTACATTTTTTAAATAAATGGATATTCATTCATTCCCCTGATAATTTTCCATCATTCTGTTATTTATTTCTTTGTTTTTTTAATTTCGACTCTCTCCCTTTTTCTCCACCTCTTTCCATTTTCTACATTTTTCTCTTGGTTATCGTATTTTTTTTTGTATCTTCCCTTTTCACATGCTATCTTTCTTTTAGACATTATCATGCCTACCATTTTTTCTGTAACGGTTGTCGAGAGCCGCACGGTATTTTTCTCCTTTGTTTCCATTTATGTTCTTTTTCCTTCTGTCTCGTCCATTCATCAATTTTGCTCCTCCACCTCTCTCTCCCTCTCTTTTACTATCTAACTATCTATCTTTCTACCTACCATTGTGTTTCTCTCTCTCTCGCTCTCTCTCTCTCTCTCTCTACTATATTTCTCTCTCTATCTTTTACTCATACTAAATATGTTTCTTTCTCTCTCTCACTCTCTTCTATCTTTCTCTCTCTTTTGTACTATATATCTTTCTATCTACCGATATGTTTCTCTCTCTCTTTCTCTCTCTCTCTCTCTCTCTCTCTCTCTCTCTCTCTCTCTCTCTCTCTCTCTCTCTCTCTCTCTCTTTTCAAAGTAATTTTACTGACCAAAACAATCTGCATAACTCTCGTTAAGTGGAAGAAAGGTCCATGAGACCTAACTTTGCGTGGTTACATAAAACGTTTAGCCAATCAATCTCTAGTCCCTTTCTTACTCCGCTACTCTCTCTTTCTCTCCCTCCCTCCCTCCTTTCTACCTACATATTTATCGTATTCCCCTGTTTATTTTTCACCATCCCCTATTTCAAATGTTATCGACTTTGCGAAGCAATTGAATCTCTGCCCTTGTGCCATTTTGACACCATCGTTTTCTCGAGCGAAGTGGATCCCGGAGGTTATTGGCAATTCAAAACTGTAGTCTTAGAACAGCTCAATCCGCAGTAAATGTGATATATTGAAATTGGAGCGGTCCCAATATAAATCCGGGAGTTGGAAAGTTTTGATTAGACAGTAAGAAGGGGTGACCGGGTCGAGGGCGCTCCGGATATTTATGGACGTGGCTCAATCTTCCAGGATTCAGCGGAGGGAGGAAGACGCCCACGGCCACGGCCCGGCCGACCTCTTCACGCCAATCGTGTGGTAGGCGTTTTGTAAATAATGCACTAAATAATAAAAATACGACGGGTCGTACCTTCTAAGGACGATCCACAAATATATGTGCTATTTAAATACCACCTTCTTATCTTCTTCGAGCAATTTTTTTTTCGTGAAGCGACGGGTATTCAACAATTTGACCAAAGAGGAAAGTGGGAAGAAGAAGTGCGAAGTTACAAAAAGGCCCCTTGACTTATCAAGATTCTGGGATCACATTCGTCGGCCGTTCGTGTTTTATTTATTCACGCCAGGAAATCGCCTCTTAATAAACTTTCCAGCTCGTTATAAAATGCTAATCCAATTTCTTCTCATTCCCTTCTCACCACATTAATTAAAAACAGTCAGATTTTAATTTGTCTCAATTTGTTTTCTCTCGGTTAAATCCATGGGCCGTTCAGAAGCGTCGAAGGGGGGTGTATTAATAATATCTTCGCCTATTTATTTTTATCCATAATACTATAATATATGTACTAGTCAAAGGAAAATTCACCTCTACATTAAAAGAGCCCACTCAAAGAGCACTAACCATGGTGGAAAAATGAGTCTTACAACGAGGGCCTAAAATAAACACTAACTGCATTCACCGAGAAGAGAAACAGAGAAATACAATTCTTCTATAATGAAATACTTCAGTAAAAAAATATTTAAATACCTAGGAATAATCTCATGAGGCTCCAAAAACAATCAAACTAGATATGAACTAAACTTTTTTTAAAATAAATTGGTCGTTCCATATTTTGGTCTGCCTATTCTCTCTGGGTTGGTCTGCCAGAGGAGATTCAACATTTCGCTTTCATCAGTTGTCCGTGAACTCATGTCATCCCTTTGTTGGTGTACGTCTGCTTTTTTCCTGTGACACCCGGAAAATGGTAAGACCAAATTTCAGATTCATCACCTCGCAGAAAACTCTAAGAAATAGCAATATTTAATAAATAGGTCATGAATCTATATACTTTTGAGTTTTTTACCAAGGTTTTTGAGGACTGTGTTTAGATGCCGACAGACCGATGTTCCAATTTTTACTTATGGGCGTTGAGACCCATGAGGATCTTTAACGTCAGGACTTATCGCCAAGGGGACTTCTCAGAAGAACACCAGGAAGATTTTACATGCATAGACTTGTCACATTCCTTGGCCTGCGAGCTGGTGCAATATTAGCCAAGTTCAGAAGTGCCCTGAAAAGGCACTCTATCTCCAGCTCGGGTTGGCCGGTACCCTCCAGCTAAAGTACAACTTGTTTACAAACCACGACCACCACGACTCCAACCTTAATTAATGGAGCCGGTTGAATACTCCACTCTCGTGGTTCGGTATTATTTTTAAGGTGGGACTGATGGCCCATCCGGGAGGTCATACGAACTCCCTACTGATGCACCCATTGCCTGAGGGGTGCGGGTTCAGTAACCCAGGAATCCTCTGCCAAAGCAGAGGGGGAGAGCGAGGGAAAAGGAAAAGGGTAGGAAAGGTAAGGAAGGTAATAGAGATAATGCCTTCATAATTGGTTAACCCCAGGCACCGGGGTTGATGGTCGGACTTTACCTGGGCCCACAGAGAAGATGTCCCTGTGGGTAGAGATGCCGTCAGACATTAGGTTCCCGAGAACTCTTCGTCAACAAGACAAGAGGATCTTTAGCGTCCGCATCTGGCCTATTCGGCCTTATCGGACGTTTTGATTCTCAAGATAAGAGCTGACGCACCTCCGCATACGACGGAATAGTGTTACCGCCGCAGCATTGGTGTATTGGTGTAGAGCCAGCCCCTAAGGGCCGAGACAACTTCGCTCTCCGCTTGTCCACTCGGAATGGTCGGGCCAGCATTGTGCCGAAATACATCAGCCTGTTCTCCCGCGTACTCCCAAGATATAGAAAGCGACTCTATCTTCCAGAGTATTGGGGCTTCCCATGACGTAGAAACTACCGAATCTGCCCCGGCCGCGGTTTTGTTTTTAGTGGAATTGCTAACCACTCCCTAGATGAGCACCGCCTACGGTAAGACCTTCTGTCGAGCTCAGCCTACACCTGCCATGCGCATTCGAGGGACGCCATAGGCTTAGCCTAGATGGTCAGATCCTTCCCTTCCCCAAGGGTACCACGCCGGTCATACCCACAACAATGCAAAGCATACTCGAGCCAGAGACACCGATTCACTACCCCCTTACTCACGCATTCGAGGAACTATTCAGCATAATCATCGCGTCCTCAACGCTTACACGCAGTCTTCCAGGTCGCAACGTCTCCCGTTAGGCCGGGGGTAATAACGCTGGCCATACGCAACCTTCACGAAGGTCACAAATAGAAGACAGCCTCTGTCTAAGTTCCCGCCAGGGGCGTCACCACGTACCACCACGTGTAACTAGGGCTGAATTTGGAACTTTTCAGTTACCCCGTGGTACTGATGGCCATACACCCTCCCCCGTCTATGCAGACAGAAGCCGGTGCACTGGCCCTCGTGTGACTCTGCTAAGGCACCCGCCGCCCATGCCGACCCTAGGTCGACACGAGTACAGCATGTGCTTTAGAGAGGTTGCCATTCCCTCTGGGCGACCGTGCAGACGGCAGACCTATACTGAGCTACGTTCGGGGTCCGCCTGTAATCTCCTCGTATGTATGGATGGGTCTAGAACTGAAGCAGCGTGATTCGAAAAGATAAAGCCTCTGCTTATATCCTCCACCCCGATTCCCGAGTGCAGTTTCGGCGATTCGTGGCAGATTCTCGGTGGACCCTCTCGTGTGCTCTTATTAAAGAGATATGCTGAATTGGAGCGCCTCGGAAAAACGGTGGTGGTCTTCTGGGTACCCGGATATGTTGGACTGGAGAGCACGAACATGTAGGCGCGGTGGTCAAACCTGGGACGTCTTGCCCTTCGGACAAAAACACCACTATCCGGCCTCGTGATGCTGTAGAGCAGCATCAAAGGGCCGGAACCTCCGAAAACTCTTGCATGTCAAGACCACGAATGAGAGTTGTACCACCGAATGGATCACTAATCTGATGGACCAAAGCTCAACAAAAAAGAAGCTACCCAAACATTAGGCATCATTCAAAGATCGGCAAACTCTTCTAAACCTGCCTCAATTGGAAACATTTATACAAGGAGAAGCTACGAAAAGCTCATTTAGACTCAAGAAACAATTAAACCAGACCGGAACTAAACACTTCGGCCACCCAACAACAATCAATACCATCAGACACCCATTCTTAGACATGGGGACTAAGTACATGATCCTGCAAATACCCTTCACAACACCCTATAAAGATTCAACAGGCTACAAAGGAAAGAAGAATTCAGGGAAACATCAGTTACAATTGTAGGTTATATAGATGCTCAAAACACATGAAACAACCTGATCAGGCGATTGGTATACGAGTCCAAAACATGAACAATGAAACTCATTAGGGAAGCACACATCGGTCTTTCAAGGAGAAATTCATACCATCATTGTTTATGCTTTGGAAAATTTTTATAAGAGATAACACTGGCAAAACAATCTTCTTTCTTTTTACAGAGGTGCTCTTTAATAGTGTGGATTCCTATGTCACAGAATGGCTCGGGTCATAACCTGGATACAAAGAAAACCCAGGGGAAAAATTGAAACATCAGTTAATGACCTAGTACTTTTTTGAGTAACACAGTAGGAGAATCGACGAATCGACTGACTAAACTAAGGAACTAAGAAAGTACAATAAGCCAGAAGGCTTCTGTGCTTTGGGAACAAAACCTCCAATTCCGAGTATCCATCATCCTACTCATCACCATCATCCATTATAGTTTAATTAAATAATATTAATCTTTGCTGTCGGTTGTTAATAACAGGAATATACTAAACTAGTGTGTGTTAATTTTCGCAAAACAACCCTCACCAAGACTGCCAAACTCACAGCTAGTTAGAGAGGGCTAAACTCAGAGATGTGTGTGGACTACGTACCTGTCACATCGAAGAAAATATCTACACAGCATTGCATATTCATATGCAAAACGAGGAAGAAACAGTCATAATAGAGACATAATGAAGTCATAACCTGGATACAAAGAAAACCCAGGGGAAAAAATGAAACATCAGTCAATGACCTTGTACTTTTTGGAGTAACAAATTAGGAGAACGGTCGAGTCGATTGACTAATATAAGGAACTAAGAAAATACAATAAGCCAGAAGGCTTCTATGCTTTGGGAACAAAACCTCCATTTCGGAGTATGGCCTCCATCCTTCTCATCACCATCATCCATTATAGTTTAATTAAACAATTTAATCTTTGCTGTCGGTGTTGTTAATAACATGAATATACTAAACTAGTGTGTGTTAATTTTCGCAAAACAACCCTCACCAAGACTACCAAACTCACAGCTAGTTAGAGAGGGCTAAACTTAAAGATGTGTGTGGACTTCATACCGGTCACATCGAAGAAAATATCTACACAACATTGGCATATTGAATGATGGCCCCTATTTATAGGTTATGCAATTAGGAGGAAGAAACAGTCATAATAGAGACATAATGGAGCCATAACCTCCGATACAAAGAAAACCCAGGAAAAAGAATTTTAACGTCAGACAATGACCGAGTACTTCTTAGGAGAAGGGTCGAGTCGATTGACTTAACTAAGGAACTAAGAAAGTACAATAAGCCAGAAGGCTTCTCTGCTTAGGGAACAAAATACCCCATTTCCCATTATCCATCATCCTTATCATCACCACCATCCATAGTTTAAGTAAACAACATTAATTTTTGTTAGAAATGATAAATGATGGAGTAAGTGTGGTTCAATACGTTTTAAGAGGATAGTTCCTACTCACAAGAAGTTGTTTTGCAACGATCCGGATTTCGAGCCTTTTAGCTCATCATCAGGTTGAAGGACTTCTACAACCACGTCTCTCGGCATGAATTGCCAAAGCGAACCGCTGATACCTCCGCCAACACGACGTTCCAATTATCAGCTGATTTTTTTAATGACGCTCAATTTGAACGTGCGAAACGCGGATATTATAACACAAATATTTTTTTTTTATTTATTCTAATATTTATTTGTGTTATAATTCCGCGTTTCGCACGTTCAAATTGAGCGTCATTAAAAACATCAGCTGATAATTGGAACGTCGCGTTGGCGGAGGTATCAGCGGTTCACTTGGGCACGAGAGACGTGGTTGTAGAAGTCCTTCAACCTGATGATGAGCTAAAAGGCTCGAAATCTGGATCGTTGCAAAACAACTTACTGTGAGTAGGAACTATCCTTTTAAAAAGTATTTAATTTTTGTTGTTGGTGTTGTTAATAACAGAAACATACTAAACTAGTGTGTGTTAATTTCCAAAAATTAATAGTAGCATGATGGTGTTTATGTGACGATATTGCCCCTTTGAAAAATGTAAAATTTTCACTTACGATAATTTACATGCAGATTTGCAGGGGGTCTTTTATTTTACCATTAAAAAAACTTGTAATATATGGAGATTTTTTCGCCTCGTTTAAATAACGCCCTGGTTTCGAAATTCAACTTCACCCCTTGAAGTTGTTTTTTTCTAATTGGAATCTTAATGCTTGAGGGGACGAAAGGGAACATCCGAGGAAAAGGGGATCTCGAGTTGATATTGAAGTGTGTCTCTAACGAAAGTCAGTTGGAAGCGAATTAGTCATCCAATCTTTGCCCTGTTACCCTCCGCCAACCCCAAACCGACTCTTCCTTCCAATTTCCTACCCTCAACCGGCCGAATCTTATTTATATTTCCAAGAGAGCCTTCGGTGTAGAGAAAAAAAAAGGGAAAATCCTTTATTAACCAGTTGAAATTCGCTAAACACATTTAATAAATAATCCGCGTACAAAGAGCGCCTTGGAGTAATAAATAGGGGTTCTTATCTTGCGGAGGTGTTCTGGCCCTGGCCCTATCAATTCGGCTAAGCTCATGATTTGAGGCATAAGGGCCACAAAGCCCTCTACAAATACCTCCTTATCTCTTAGGACCGGCGTCCAAATGCCGAGGCGGAGATCTCTTTCAGTTCTTCCACACACGTGTTGAAATTGGTTTCGCAACGTTTCGCCCTCGCAGAAGGGTGAGGAAATAAGTATGAAAAACGAATTTCATGGGGATAAATAAATACACAGAATTTCCCAAAGAAAAATTCTTTTCTGAGCCAAATTAGGTTTTACCCACTCAAGCAAAAACGACAAACGAGATTAGCATTATTACTGCGACAGTTTTATTCTTAAAACATTTGATCATCGTTCGTCCAAATTTTTTTATTAAAATATACGAATGGTTTTGAAAAGCAACTTTCGCGAAAAAGAAATGATCTAATTAGTATCGTTTTTAAATTAAAATTCAATGGATTTTGTTAAAGATATATGGATATGATAAAAGAAAGAAAGAGATAGACTGAATGTGTGTGAAAGAAAATAAATTTGTTTGTGTGTGTTTGTGAGAGAGAGAGAGGAGAAAGAGAGAGAAACATAAATAATGTGAGTGTGAACAATAGAGAAATGGAGAGAGAAAGAGAGAGAAATATATATATAGAGAGAAAAAGATATACAGAAAGAAAGGAAGAGTGTGATAAAAAAGACAAAAACAAGATAGATGGAGTAAGAAATCTGGAGAAAAAAGGACGTCAGAGGCAGAAGAGACAGATAGAGTGTGAAAATGAGATAAAGCCAGAGAAAAAGTTGAAAGAAATTAGAGAAAAAAGGATACAAGGAAATAGGACGTGACAGTGAAAACCTCTCTTGCGAAAAAGAGAAACAAGAAACAAAGAATGAAATAGAGAGAGAGAGAGAGAGAGAGAGAGAGAGAATGAGTGAGAGAAAAAAATATATATCGAGAGAGAAAGATATAGAGAAAGAAAGGAAGAGTGTGATAAAAACAACAAGAACAAGAGAGAAGAAGTAAGAAAGCTCGAGAAAAAAAGGACGTCCGACAAAGAAAGAGGCAGAAGAGACAGAAAGAGCGGGAAAATGAGATAAAGCCAGAGAAAAGTTGAAAGAGCTTAGAGGAAGAAGGATAGAATGAATGAGGACATGACAGAGAGAACTTCCCTAGCGAAAAAGAAAATCAAAAACAAACAATGAATGAGAGAGAGAGAGAAAGAGAAAACAAGAGTGTGATAAAAATAAAAAGAACAATATGTTAAGGAGTAAAAAAGCTCGAGAAAAAAGTCGTGAGGCAAAGAATGAGAAAGAGTTGAAAGAAATTAGAGAAAGAAAGATAGAAGGAAATAGGACGTGACAGAGAGAACTTCTCTTGCGAAAAAGAGAAACAAGAAACTAGAATGAAATAGAAAGAGAGAGAGAGAGAGAGAGAGAGAGAGAGAGAGAGAGGGCGGAGAAAGAGAGAGACATGTCAAATTTATAGAACTTATTTACTAAACAAATAATGTGAGTGTAAACAAGAGAGAAATGGACAGAGAGAGAAAAAAAATATATATCGAGAGAGCGAAAGAGATTAAGAGTGTGATAAGAAGAACACGAACAAGATAGAAGGAGTAAGGAAGCTCGTGAAAAAAGGACGTCAGACAAAGAAAGAGACAGAGAAAGTGTAGAAATGAGATAAAGCCAGAGAAAAAGTTGAAAGAAATTAGAGAAAAAAGGATAGAAGAAATAGGACGTGACAGTGAAAACCTCTCTTGCGAAAAAGAGAAACAAGAATCAAAGAATGAAATAGAGAGAGAGAAAAAAAAAGAAATAAAGATAGTGGGAGAGAGATAAAAATAATATATATCGAGAGAGAAAGATATAGAGAAAGAAAGGAAGAGTGTGTTAAAAAGAACAAGAACAAGATAGAAGGAGTAAGAAAGCTCGAGAAAAAAGGACGTCAGAAAAAGAAAGAGACAGAAGAGACAGAGAAAGTTTGAAAATGAGATAAAGTCAGAGAAAAAGTTGAAAGAATTTAGAGAAAGAAGGATCGAAGGAAATAGGACATGACAGTGAAAAACCTCTCTTGCGAAAAAGAGAAACAAGAAACAAAGACTGAAATAGAGAGAGAGAGAGAGAGAGAGAGAGAGAGAGAGAGAGAGAGAGAGAAATGAAGAGAGAGAGAGAGAGAAAATATATATAGAGAGAGAAAAATATAGACAAACAAACGAAGAGTTGATAAAAACAACAAGAACAAGATAGAAGGAGTAAGAAAGCTCGAGAAAAAAGTCGTGAGACAAAGAATGGGATAAACTTGAAAGAAATTGGAGAAAGAAGGATAGAAGGAAGTAGGACGTGACAGAGAGAACTTCTCTTGCGAAAAAGAGAAACAAGAAACAAGAATGAAATAGAAAGAGAGAGAGAGAAAGAGAGAGAGAGAGAGAGAAAAAAAATTTAACAATATTCATCATGTCTTATTGATTACAGAAAAAGTAAACAACACATGTCTAATTATTTTTTATACAAAGTGTTTTAAGCTTTATAACTTCTACAATGATACTCACTTTAAACACTTTTCTTAAGGTAGTATAATTTTCATTATATAATTCCAACTGGTTTGGCCTTGAAGAACAATGCTAGTAGATAGTTGTAAAAATTCACCGAATGATAATCTAAAAAAATCTGTGCAGCTCTACCTGATCATCACTGATCCCGATACAATGATAGTGACGACAACGACAAACTGCAGAATTACCTCAGGAAAAGGAAATATTCAAAGTGCAACTCTAAATTGCTCATCATTGGATCGATACCGGGGGTCGTAGTGTAAGGCTAATAACAAGCTCTCAGCCACGCATTTCGGTGATGAAGAATGATGAAGCCACTAATTGCTATGGATGCATGCCACACCGTAACAGCTTCACATATTATCCTCTCCCCCTTGGGATTAATGTTCCCCGATGATCGATACTTCCGGAAGTGCAAGTTTTGCATATATTTAGCCCTATGCCAATTATAAATTGTTAAATTTGTTTCGACGTTTTTAATTATGTCCCGAATGCAAGAGCTACGAAAAGTCTTTCTAGAATCGATTTATCCGTTAAAGGGTATTGATAAGCCCCTTAACTTGGATCCGTTATCTCCTCGAGGAAGAGCGATGTATAAGAATTCATCAGGGAAAATAAAATAGTTATCTCCTCTTCTGAGGACTATCGGGCGTGGCCGTAGACCTGAGGTGACCAAATGGACACAAAGCGTGTTACCGGATTTTCCATATTAGATGTCTAGATGTACATGGTTTTTATACGCGTTTTTATAGTTTCTAGGGGACCGGCAATTTAAAATAACGAAAAAAATCCGTAAATGGTGCGTCCCTCTTCTCTTTTACGTCGGTCGGGGGCTAGTTATCTATTTGAAACTTAGCAGTTTTTCCCTTAATGGGAATACCGAAATCCACTTGAACAAAAGTTTATATATGTTTTTATGTGGTGATTAATGACCGTTAGTCGATGATTATTCAAAAATCGTGAGATGCGGTCTGATGTCCTACATCACACCAGCGGAGGAGCCCTGAAGATGATCTAAATAAAGATCGAAACGTTGGCACGATAAAGAAAATGTTTTCCTGAAACCTACATCACACCAGACCGCATCTCACGATTTCTGAATAATCATTTATATATATTTTTAATCTCGGCAAACAAACCAAAAATTTCTTGTTTTCTACGATTTTTTATTTCCCCTGATCCGCGAACCTGGGAAAAGGGAATATAATAATAGAAGGGTGCAGGAATTAAAAATTAAACAGTCTTCACCTTCTGCGGCTGGTAAGAACAAAAATCTATAAAACTTAAAGAAAGAGGACCAATTAAAAAATTAAGTCCTGAAGAAGTTCGAGAACTTCTTAATTAAAACAGACTCAGCTTGTTCCAAGTTCGTTAAAATGGCAATAAAAACTTGTTCGTTTATATGGCTCTACCGAATTAAGAACTTCACGGTATTATTCTCACGGAAAGCACAGCAAAGCAAATCAAGTTCTTTTGTGTTTTTTCGTATTGAAATGAAAGCTAAATCAGGCGATATTGAACTTCGGATCGTTTCCTTAGACATACGACTTTTAATATTTCTTGGGTCTAAGCCGCTGTGAGGTTTGCCATTGGCAAACGCTTCCAGATTTTCCTTCCCCTGCTACTAAAATGAGAACAGCAGATTGATTTTTTTTACCTGAAAATTTACCAAATATAACTCATGATTTTCTACATAAGAAAAAATTATCATAGAATGCTATCATTTTTTTGTTTTTCATAGCGCAATATAATAATATTTATAGAAATTAGGTATCCTTTGACTCTGTTATGATTGTTCTTCCTAAATTGAACAGTCATTATAAAACAACTAAAAATAAATAAATAAATTCTTAAGTTTCTAAAAATAAAATATCCTATGTGACAACGTTTTTGAAGTGTATCCTTTTTCATTCGGATATTCCTTTTAGCAGTATATCAAAGGATGATATTCTTGTGTCATACCGGCCTGGGACTGCGGACCACAGATTGCCCACATGAATTTATGGACGCGAGAGCTGTCCTAACGACATTTCAAATTGATATATTGGACGACATCTGGAAGGTCCGGACCCTCTACAATTAATGGACGTCATCTTTCGTTCCATTGAACCTTTAATATTATCAATTAAGAAAATTGTTAGTGTAATATATCAATTTAATTTAACTTGAATTTATTAAATTGTTTCTCACTGCCATCCGATGCAATTGGGTGGTCTAAGTGCATGACAGACTGTTGTCACTATATCCATCTTTGTCCACTCTTTCTTACCTTTTTCAATTGGTCTTAAGATAAATAGATATGATAGAACAGAAAAAAAGAGTTAAGAAGACGCACAAGTCTGTGAAAGAAATGAACTCTTTGTGTTTATTAATGCACCTCGTAAATGAGTAAACAATAAAGTGACCCTTTAGTTTTAGATCATTAGTCCATTTGAAAAAGGACTCTCTCACTCCATCTCTATCCCTCTCTCTAATTGTGATAACAATTAAGTACTTCGCGCCCTAAGTTGGCGAGATTTTTTAAATAAAAGGGTATTCATTCATTCGTTCATTCTCTTAATAACTTTCCGTAATTATGTTTTCTTCAATCTCTCTCTCTCTCTTTCTTCACATCTTTTTCCTTTCTACATTCTTTCTCTCGTTCATTATATCTTATTTATCCTTTTCTATTTCGCCTTCTTCGGTTTAGTCATTATCTTGTTTACAATATTTTTCCGTATTTTGCTACTTTGTAACCATTTATTTATTTCTATCTCGACCATTCACTCATTTACCCTCTTTTTATTTTGTCCTTTCAATTTCTTACACACCTTTCAATATCTCTTTCCATTTCGCACTCACTTTACGTTTATTCACTTTAATCTTTATTATTTTCCCTATCCCTCTTTCCGTTTCCTGTAATGTTTCATTCGCTCTTTATTTATCATTCTCTTTTGTCTTCTTGCTAACTTTATCTAAATCATTATGTCGCTTTTTTTCTCACTTTTTTTACTGTTGGAGAGAGTTTTGACCATTTCATTTGTGCTTGTATTCATTCCCTCTATTTTCATTTGTGCTCCTCTTTTCTCTCTCACTCTCTCTCTCTCTCTAATTGTGATAACAATTAAGTACTCTAATTGTAACAGACGTCATTCGCGCCCTAAGTTGGCGAGATTTTTTAAATAAAAGGGTATTCATTCATTCTTTCATTCTCTTAATAATTTTCCGTAATTATGTTTTTTTCAATCTCTCCCTCTCTCTCTCTCTTTCTTCACATCTTTTTCCTTTCTACATTCTTTCTCTCGTTCATTATATATTTTTTATCCTTTTCCATTCGCTTTCTTCCGTTTAGTAATTATCTTGTTTACTATATTTTTCTCTATTTTGCTACTTTGTAACCATTTATTTCTTTCTATCTCGACATTCACTCATTTACCAACTTTTTATTTTGTCCTTTCAATTTCTTACACACCTCTCAGTATCTTTTTCCATTTCGCACTCACTTTACGTTTATTCACATTAATTTTTATTATTTTCCCTATCCCTCTTTCCGTTTCCTGTAATGTTTCATTCGCTTTTCATCTTTCTTTATCATTCTCTTTTGTCTTCTTGCTAACTTTATCTAAATCATTATGTCGCTTTTTTCTCACTTTTTTTTTATTGTTGGAGAGAGTCTTGACCATTGCATTTGTGCTTGTATTCATTCTCTCTATTTTCATTTGTGTTCCTCTTTTCTCTATCCCTCTCTCTCCCTTAATTGCCACTCATTTATTCAATTTATAAATTATCACAGCTTAACTAAACTGTTTGTAGAAAAGTAACTACGTCTCCGTTCTACTCTCTTACATACCAAAATTTACTTCTATCTCATTTGTCCACGTTTAATATTATTTCTTCAATTTCTTTCACACCGTTCAATATCTCTTTCAACCTTTCAACTCATATAAGTTTTTTTATTCACTTCATTCTTTCTCCTTTTCTTGCTCTTTTTTTATGTTTCGTGTAATGTTACCTTCACTCGACTTCGTTCTTTAACATTATGTTTTTCCTTTTTTTTACTTTATTAAAATCATTATTTCGCTTAGCATTCACCGTTTCAGTCAGCGTTTTTTCCCTCCCCTTCCTCTCTCTCTCTCTCTCTCTCTCTCTCTCTCTCTCTCTCTCTCTCTCTCTTNTCTATCTATCTATCTATCTATCTATCTATCTATCTATCTATCTATCTATCTATCTATCTATCTATCTATCTATCTATCTATCTATCTATCTATCTATCTATTTATCTATCTCTTTATTCACTGCCTTCTCTCTTAATAACACACACACGAAATTGACAACGTTGAATGATGTTTAGAAAAAGTATTGCATAAACACTATAAAAAATAAAATACAAATTGAACATGGTTGCTATTTTGATATTAAGTTCACGATTTAAAAAAAGAGGAGACGAATAAACAAACATTTTTGAAATTTTGTGGGTCAAAAGTTCAATTACATGATATAAGTAAAGTTATTACTGGTTTGTTATAGGTAACATTTCAATGTAAAATTCTTTTAGCTATTGTTCAGGGTCTGATTTTCACTCTTTGGCAATACAATAAGAAAATATGAAAATATTCATTTTAAAATATAGTTTACACGGTATTTTCAAACGAAAATGTTTGTGTTTATGTTGAAAACTTTACTATTTATTAAGTTCGGAATCTCTTATTAAGGCAATAGAAACAAATCAGATCGACCAGCAATATAAATTTTGAGAATTTATAAACCTTGACCATAACGTCAACATAAGAATATATTTCTATAATGATCTTGTACAATTTCATGGGACATTTACATAATTATATTCTTATGTGTTTGAACGAGGTGACCTTTCTGAAAACAAGACAAAAATGGCTTGCTAGCAAGGACCGGTACAACAAGACAAATATTGAACTGAAAGGTGTGCGCTTAGGTTCCGGCGCAATCCGATACTGTATGAAAACCCCTGCCGTTTGCGACACCCGGGGCGCTAAAAATCCATCCGTTTGTTTTCGCTTTTTCGACCCCTCAACGGCCTGGTTGTGAAATACGGGCACGTGCTCACGGAGAAAGCCAAGCCGAAACGAACGTGTCCCTCAAAAATAGAAGACGCCTCCGTTTCGACGAGGAAGTAACATATCATACGTCGGATCGGCCTAAGGCCTTATGAATACATTACGTCCGCCCTCAGCGTTTCTCGCATAGAAAAATCCGGCCAATTTTCGTCAGCCACGCTCGCTTCTGATGATAGCTATCGCCCTAACAACTGGTTTTGTAAAAAAAACCCACGGGTTGTTCAATTTTTAACGTCTACCAGAGTTCATTAGGGGTAAAAACGCAAATAACCCAGTGTCTTAGTTTTACTTAAACGTCCAGCACTCGAACTGGAAATTTAACGCACCTAAATAAGTGTTATTACATTTCAAAATAGATTATGCAATATCCATGTTACAAATACGTAACATCATCATAACAAAACCTTTTGACCCACTCTTATAAATAACTGATGGTAAAAAAATGTAGTAATGCAATAAGCATAGAATAGAATAGCTTTTCAGAATTTCGTTGGTTCCATACAAATATCAATAGATATTATACCCAAGACATAGAACAGTGAATGAAATAATGGAGAGAAAAAAATAGTAATGACTCGATTCCAAATAGGCCACACCAGGGTGACAGAAGGGCATCTCATCAAAAACGAATAGTCACGCGTAGGCTCCCATTGCATCATATGACAGGTTCTATTGGAATGTGAACAATTAGCGTACATAAATTCTGAATCAGAGATTGAAGCGAAAATTGATAGGATGTTGCCACATAACCTTCAATCTTTCATAGTAGCATGGTTATACGTTATTAGGTGAATGTATTTATTAGCTTGTATATTTTGAGTATGTGTATATGGGTTTGAGACGGAACATAGAGTATTCCTCAGACCACACCAAAATAGGTTAGTTGTTATATCTTTATAGAATGAATGTTGGAGAGGTATAAATTAATTTCAAATACCCTAGTGACTCACTAATTCTTCTAAACTATATATCCCGTGTGGGAGGTTGTTTTGTATGTACTTGTATTATGTATGGGCACTCAGTGGAATGTCGAGTATTCTGAAAATCAACAACAACGTTTCACAAATTCTATAGGGAATAAAAGAAGAATTTCTGGAGGAAGCTGAAATATAGGAGCGATGGAGAACTCTCTGTTAATTGTTCTCCTTTACCACTGTAGAACCGGTAGATCCTGACGAGATATTCCTCCGAATTTCATACACGTTTTAGCCGATAATGTATGTGAACTTAACCCATTATCTCCAGACCCCTTTTATCATAAGTCGTCATTATTTGCTGGCACCGCTTTTCTCAGTGTGAGGTATCATAGTGCACTGGGCAAATAGTTTTCGTTGTAATGCTTTAACTCTGCTGCCAAGTGTGTGATGATTAATTAATGATTATTTGGAGATCGTGAGATGCGGTCTGGTGTGACGTAGGTTTAGAAATACGTTTTCTTTATCGTGCCAACGTTTCGATCTTTACTGAGATCATCTTCAGGGCCTGGGATTTATAAACATTGTTTAAATTATGTAAATATATGTAGACTGTGGCAAAATGAATTTATACAATGCTAAAAATTTTAGACTCAATCGAAGTATTTAAACTCACTCAAAGTTTCTGTGTCAATATTGTGTGTCGGACCATCCCTAAGCTGCCAAGGTATATCTTTTGCTGGCGAAAAACATGCAGACTTCCCTGGAGTAAATTATAAAAGATCGTGGAATTCTTTTTGAAAATTCACAGTCTTCTAACTGGCTCATCTTCGCCTTCAAATGTATATGTCACTGTCAACTGATTCAAAATTTCAACTTACTGATTTACATTCACTAATTTCGTGGTCCGCTTGACCAATTAATACATTACAATTAATTAAGGTTTTTAGTTGAGATGAAAAAACCTAGCATGGAAAAATGGCAAAAAGGAGGGAAAACTCATAAGGTGGGGTTGAGATGGGAAGTTGGTGTCCGAGTGGATCGAGGTCACGATAGCTCAAGTGGTAGAGCAGCGGCGTACCAAGCCGAAGATTGTGGGTTCGAATCCCGCTCGTGCCATTAGTTTCTTTCATCTCAACTAAAAACCTTAATTAATTGTTACTGATTTACTTCAGCAGTTTTAGTGATCCGCTTGACCAAAGACCAAATATCTTCCAATTAATTAAGGTTTTTAGTTGAGATAAACAAAATCAGTGTCACCAGCGGTATTCGAACCCACGACCTTCGGCTAGATACCCCGCTCAACTTTATCTCAACAAAATACCTTAATTACTTGAAAGATATTAATCGGTCAAGCGAACCACGAAAACTAGTGAATTTAAAAAGTTAAAAGTGAATACCTTCACTAAAGCTCTCCGTGGCCATTTCATTTGCCTAAGAGAATCAAATAGGATTACATGACATTTGAAAAATGGCAAAAAGTAGGGAAAATTCAAAAGGTGGGGTTGAGATGGGAAGTTAGTGCCCGTATGGATCGAACTCACGATAGCTTAAATGGTTAGAGCCGCGGCGTATCAAGACGAACGTCGTGGGTTCGAATCCCGTTCGTGACGCTGATTTTTTATCTCAACTAAAAACCTTAATTAAATGAAAGATACTGATTTACCTTCATCTTTCATTGAATACATATTAACAACATTTAAAAAGATGGATTTGTTACGATGTTATACAACTTACTGACTTATCTTTGTCTTTAAATGATTATGTTTCATATGTATTTATAAAATAGAAATATCAGCAGGGTTTAAAATTTGTTTCTGCTTAAACAAAAGGGTGTGAAAAAATTAAGGACTTGTTCGCAACATTAAACAACTGCCTTTCTATAATTTTTTTCAACTGCCTTTTTCCTATTAGTACGAAAAATCTGCACACTTACTAGGAGAAGAATTTAAAAAATGATCACTTCAATTCCATAACTGAAAAATTGGATGATGTTTCTAATTTTTCTGGGAATAATTTTATTTTTAATTATTGAAGAATAAACTTGTCTAAATTGACAAGCCATAAGCTTTCACAATATCCAAACACCTTTGGAAACGTGGAACCTCAAAATATGCAAGCAGAAATACAATTTATTGTTATTGCAACATCCCATAAAATCTCAATTGATTACACGGGAGAAAAAGAATTCTTGTGGAAATTAGATATGACGATATGGTAATTAAGCAACCGGATCATGCGTTTTCTGGCCCACCTCATTTGGGAAATACACTTCGATCTTTCAAACAGAATTAATACTAGCCAAAAATGCAATTTAATAATTAAAAATAATTCTCATAAGCTTCGGTAGCCAAGCAGCTATTAAAGCATTACCTTGTGAAAAACCATATCACAACTGAGGAATACATCCGAGATCTCCACTACTTATGTAAACACAATAACCTGATGATATCAAGGGTATCACGACACGAATTTTGAGTAATCTGAAATATAAGTATGACCTGAAATTATTCTAGCGATAACGAAAACAAACACAGAATCCTCCATCACAAAATGGATCCAAAAAAGGCAAAAGAAGAAGTGGATAAATTCTAGGAGTGGCATACACAGTAATTATGCAATGCTAAACCAATCCTCACCGAAACTGACAAACTCACAGCTAGCAAGAGAGGGCTAAACTCAAAAGAGTGACCGGACTACATACCGGTCACTGGCATCAAAGAAAACATCTACCCAACATTAGCATATTCAATGATGACCCCATTTGTGGATGATGCAAGGTGGAGGATGAAACATCCACGCATCTTTGAATGAGGACCAACCGCTGAATGGAGACATAACCAGGGTTACAAAGAAAACCCAGGGAAAGGGACTGTAACGACAGCCAATGACCTAGTACTTCTTAAGAGAATGATCGAGTCGATTGCATTCATTATCAACACTGCAAAAGTGATTTTCGAAATATGCACGCAGAAATACAAATTATCGCCATGATCTGGATGTTCTTGCAAGAAAAGGTGGCTTAAAGAGGACAATATTCGTTTTCATCAAACGACATCAAGGCGCTTTTATACAAATAATGCCTGGTATTGTAAAATCATTTAACGATGATAATCAAGAAAAATTCACAATTGTTATTTAAAATATGAATAACCTTCTAGAACACGTTGGTACATTAAGCAGATGAAAATCTTGACAGATCGTTCACGCAAATTTGTACTATTATAATAGCACGATAAGGCGATTAGAACGGTTGCGTGAATACTGTACAAAGTATGTTAAATTCGATAATGTTTGTGTTCGTAGAGTGAAAACAGTTGAAAGCTCTTTTGCTATAAGATTTATTTCTATATTTTGCTTTGTTCTTCTTTTCATTACGTTTTTGTGATTTGTAGTATTTTTATTGTTTATTATCGATCAAAATTGTTTTTAATTTTCAAAATGTTGCTATTTATTAGTAAATAAATTTATTTTCTTTCTCAAAATCGCATCTTTGGAAAGAAAATTGAGCTATTCCATAATCAACGAACTTGAGAACTTTTCCTCTCCCGTTCAAGAATTTACCTAAACTCTTCACTGCTGATCCATTTTGGAGTGCGGTTTTCCAAAAAGGCCTTGCGTAAACTTACATATTAAAGCCGAAACAGGGTTGCCCTTAAGGGAGGAAGATTAAACAAGACTCTTTTGAAACAATAACTTACCCCTTGCCCCCCCCTACCGTCAGAAGCCGCCGTTTCCGATGGGAAGTTTCAGGGTAATCAAGTTGAGATTACAAGTTAATTACCCACCTATCTCATAGCCATCAATAATAATTTGATTAGAGTTATTAGGAGCTGAAGTAAGGGAAACTTTTCCCTTTACTCCCCCGAACGGGGTGAAGCCTTTGCATCTTCACTCCGGAGGGTCCGCTTATTTTAATTAGCAAACCAGACGTTCTAACTCAAAAATGAACTGCTTGATTTAAAAAAAAAATTCTTTAGAGGGTTAATTAAGAGGGGAAAATTAAGCAAAGAACAAATCATCAACTTTGTAAAAAGCCCTCTCTTTGGCAACTGCCAAGAATATCGAAATAATTCTTCATCACTCATTCACATCGTAAATATTACCAATAATTATTTTAAGCTATTTCTTTTTGTTTTTCCCCATCAAAAACGGACCAAAGAATCCTATGAAAAAGTCTTCTAAATAAAATCCTATACCAGCTCCAACATCCACCTTCAGCGTATCGAAGACTGGTGCCCAAAGTGGAGGCCAATGAAGATGTACTTAGTGCATGTTCACAACAAAAAAAACAGTATTGCGACCACCTTAGGAGTATCAACTACACCATTAACTAAACTGTGCGTAAGTTTAAAAAACTACCTATTTTGTGATATGACCAACTACTAACTTCATGATAGCCAGTATACTTCGGGTGTTGATTTTGCTCATCGTTGTACTTTTTCATGACTGTCTAAACCACTCCAAATGGCTTTTAAGAAGTGACTGATAAAGGAGGTTGTTTGCCAAGGAATAATTGAAATCCACAGTCGTTCTCTTAATAAACGGCTTTGTTCCTGATAATTCCAAAGTTATTTCTGAAATCGCAATTGGATGTAGAAAAAACATTCACATCATGGTAGCTTCTTCAATAACATCAACATCGATAGTTAGCAGCAAAAGTTAGCAGTATAGGAATCTGCACCTTGGTGTGGATATCCAATATATCCATTATTAACAACGAACCCATTTAATTGACACCAGTCCTCAAATGCAGTCAAATCTTCCAGAAGAAGACCACAATCATTCAGAAGGTCCACCTTCATATATATAGCAAAGGCAGGGTCTGGCACTTATTCCTGCCCAATCTTTATTATCTTATCCTGAAATCCTACCAAACCCCCAGTTACTTCAGAGTGAAGTACAGCGAGTGCTCGGAAATCAGAGTGATACAAGGCGGCGAGCCAAAAGGGAGCATTCTTTGTCTGATCATATCATCTATACTGCTGACCTACCTACACACGCCAATACCATCATCATACCGCAATTTTGTCCTCTGATTTAAATTCTATCCAAGCTACCTCCAACACCCAAGAACAACTTGAGCTTATCGAAGATAAATGTAAAAAGGGGAGGACTAAATCAAGAACAATGTATTTAGTGTACGTTCACATTGAAAAAACAGTCCTGCCTTCCACTGTACACCACCAATAAATGTATACTGACGTCCACTCAAGTCAAAAACATAGGCCTACACTTGGACAGCAGACTGTTGAGGAGCCTCACACAAGACTTTAACAGTCAACAATTTCACTTGGACTACTACGAAGATTTCTATGACCAAACAACTGGAATACGTATACCTAAATTAGGGATCAGCATCTCCTCCCCTCTATAATAACATCTCCATTTTTCAGGCGGAAATATGGGCCATTAATGTTTGCTGCAGAACACTTATGGATAATAAAATCAAGGGAAAAGATATTAGAATTTTTTCCGACAGTCAGGCCAGTCTTAGGTCATTACAAAAAGAATTATCAATATCTAGGCTGGTGGAGGAAACTGTTGAACTTATCAATAGGATCACTTCTAGGTATGAGAATAGGGTAACACTCATTTGGATACCAGCACATAAAGGACACTATGGCAATGAAGAGGCGGATAGCCTGGCCAAAGAAGGCTCAAATACTGCATTTGTCGGGCCACAACCGGTATTACCTCACTCTATAAGCACAGCGAAAGAGAGTATTAATAGCTGGGGCATGAAACAATTCCTTAAAGAATGGAATCTGTCCCCCGGACATAGGCAATCGAAGGAGACTGTGAAGGAGATCAAACCAAAAGAATCGAAATGGCTATTCTCTAACTCAAGGAAGGGAATTAGGAGGCTGATAGGTATCCTGACGAGCCATTGCCCTTTGAGAAGACACCTCTTCGTCATGGGTATTTTACCAGACCGCTTCTGCTGTTTTTGTGAAATAAAAGAAGAAACGGCACGGCACTACCTCGCAGAGTGTGATAGGTACGACAGGTATAGATTCGAAACTTTTGAAGGAGAGGACATTACCAAATCACTCCCCGAGATAAAATGGTCCAAAATCTTGGGGTTTGTGGACAAGTCCAAGAGGTTTATGCAGGACACGTGAGCCGATCGAGTCCCGGACTCTTTAGGGATGGGGTACGAGTCTACCCAGGCATTTAACCCTTCGGGTCTTGGTCGCCCGCCCTGCATAATATATATANATATATATTTACTGCGACCACTTTGGATAAACGGGTGGTACTGTGAGGTTCTGCCAAGCCAGCTAACATCCAGCTCATCCAATTCTTCCAATTAAAATTATTCAGACAAATTGTCAAAGGTACTTTCTAGAAGACTAACCTCAACCACTACGACCTCAACATTTCTTTTGTCAACGAGCTGATTCGCTCCCAAATCGAAAATTTTCGCACTAACCTTTCGATCCGACCTAACCCTGCTCTAGCCCCCCAATCCCTCTCACTTAGTGCCAACACTGGCTGGTTTCTCATGGTATGTGTCCTCCTGTTTCAGCTCTGAGCATTAGTGTTTATGCTGTGACCTTGTGAAAAAAACGTGATCAAGGCAAACATATACATTTTTTTAATGGCTTTATGTTCTGAGCATATTAGCCAAAGACAATGTTATTATGCGTATTCGTTTTTGGGGGAAGGGTAGCGTGAAAAAAAGGCCAGAGACCACGGTGGGAATCGAACCCACGACCGCGGGATCTGCATATACATTTAAAGTATTCAAAACTTCTATAGTATACATTCTAAATTTGGCAACAGCTTACATATTTTCAATATCGATCCAATAATGAAAGACTTAAATTTATCATCCTTTGGATCCAGAAGAAAAATTAACGATAAGAAAATAAACGATTCTTTTAAGAATTACTCAACTATTTCATATTGTCTATTCATAAATAAATAATTCAATGACAAGTAATTATCTATCAAGTATAAGAAAGTATAAGTTGCATATTGTTTTCTTTATTATTATGTACGTTTAACACAGCCAGTTTAAATCATGTTATTAAGTTTGTTTTACATAATTGTTAACTAATGAATCGATAAATATTTATCAAATAAATAAAATAACACATTAACATGCAAACTCTCTAAATTAATCTCTCTACATCGTCATTTTCATATTTATCTGGTATCAGGGATCTGAGAAAAGTAGCCCGGCCCATCAGTTGAATATCTTGGTCCGTCTATCATCGCTGTCTACCCGGCGAGCCTATGTGTGGCCTCGCGCCGTCAAGGATGTCTGCGTTTTGGTCTGCCAGTTGTCATTTGAGGTTGATCGGGGATTAGTTGGTTATCTTAACTTTATTCGGCCTTTCCCGAAGCTTAAGTTTTAATAACGTTTTTCTTTCCAGGTTTGTTTGTTGAATTGTCAAGAGTGATGCAGAAATTTGTAACAAGTCGTGTCTTCTGTGGTTTAAGGTCTTGAAATACAAGGCTCACACTTTTTCACCCCAAGTCCGTTTATTCGATGATTGTCAAGGGGTAAACAAAATAAAACAAGAATGTCCGTTTCCGTTTTATTCCGGTTCACCGCAAGGGAGCCATCAAGACGAAACCGAACGGCCCCTGTCAATTCTAGAAGCGCCCAAGGGACACCTTTCCGGATCCCACGCTAAACTGACCCGGGACCCTAAAAATGGGGCAGTGTTTTTAAAGAAATCCCCATTTATATACATAGGGACTTAAAACGATCACCCCCTTGATCCCATAATGCTCAAACAGACGCTAATTGTCTTTTAATTAAGGGGAAAGGATACTCTCTCTGAATTTTAATCAAGTCACTTTCCTAGATTGAAACAAAAACAACCCTAATCTCCGTTGTGGAAATTTGCCAATGTTTTGGGCTTTCTTTTTGATAATTACCTGTACAGACTTTCCTGTGAGTTATGGGCTTGGTTATATCCCTGTAGTAGCCCTCTTTGCAGTAGTGGCAGTGCCTGCCCGCTGTGAAATGCCTGCACTTGAGACAAACGCCGCCGGAAACTCGTCCCGATAGTTTGTAAAGGTCCATGTTGAACCTGCATCTTCTGGCGTGGCCGTTGCAGTTGCAAGCTAAAACAAAAACAAACAACGATTATTCATTTCAATAAAACTTGTAGAAGTGAGTAAAAAATGGATGTAAGGGGGTAATATTTCTTCGCTTGTCATAAAACGTTTTATAGCTAAAATGAGTTAGTTTATAACTACACGATTTTCAATTATTATCAAATTGATTCACATTATTGTAGTTAATACCACCCCCACTGTTTTTATTTAGCTATTAGACAGTTATTTGCCTTTATTCCGGTAATTTTGTCCTCGTCAACACAAACCATTCTGAAAGTGGAAGTCTTTCTCCCAGGTGTTTAGATATCCAGCCCAACTCAAAGAATTATAGCCACTTAATTCACCATAAAAGGTGCACCGATTTGGTGTGTAATGGCCCGTTGCCTGGGATATTATTCCTCTCGGATCTTTTTAACTTCTTAGACGCAGTTCCGAAGAGTCTGGGCCGATTTCCCGAGGCGTCCTTATCCGTATCTTCCTTTCTCTCGCCTCACTTCATAGTTTATCCCAATAAATCTCCTTTCGGGAGCGTATAAATTCCACCCGCGGCGGAGTAGGGGAGTAAACCCGGATGATCCGCGGCTTAGGGGATGATCCGCTCCGGGATGCCGAGTCGGAATTAAAATTGGATCCGCCTCGGGCCTAAACGGGGATTGGTTATTGAAAAGAGGTCCAAACCTGCCTGTTAGGATTCTTGTATACGTCCAGGGTAAAGTCTTATTTTTACCCCCGGCTGAAAAAGAAAATTCCCGTCTTGACACCTTCCCATTAATCTGGATTTTCCGAAAATACCCGTTTTGTATTTTAATGATTTTTAATAAATCGCCACGTGTCTGTAAAACGCCATTTATAAAACAAGAGAAGTGTTGTTCTTCCATTAGAATGAATATCGAAATTATTGCCAGAGGGGATTGTTTAAATTAATTTTAGATATTGTGTTTCAATACAAAATAAAAACCACCCTCCATGGAAATCAAAACATTTCGAGGTACAAACGCGGCTATTGCGTTGTAAAAACATTGAAATATACTTCAACGCTTTGAAACTTAAACCATTTTTCCCTTGTTTATCAAATCAACATTTTACAAAAAATATCCCAACTCATTTTTATCTTATCCGTTTCTCAGCTCCTCCATAGGACAATTATACCACCTGAACCATTCTTTATCTCATTTGAATAATTAATTATTTTAATTGTCGAATGGACGCCGGACGATTTGTTTCGCCCACTTCTTAAATTCTCCGGCGACATAAAAGTTCTCAAGATTATCCCCCAGGGTAATTACGGCTCGTTATAGGAAACGGCTAATTGGCCGGTAGGACCACTTTGTGACCTAACACCTCCCGTTCCGACCGTCGTCCTTTAATTAAGCCGAATCGTGTTTTCTCAATGGATGATTGATGACAGAAAGCGAAATGCTCAATCGGTTGCCAGAAATGCTTAAAAGCTACAAACAAACCAAACAAAAACAACTAAGCACGTGTAATGTATAAATGTATCGCTTGTAATCCCTAGTCAAATATTTACACTTTGATGATTTTCATGTAAGATTATGTATCGACAAACATTTTACTTGAAATAAGGAGATTTTGCATAACATGAACGGTAAAAATTGATTGAAGTGCGCATTTGCAGATTTAACGGAACGTTATCCAAAAAGGGTCCTACGTTATTTATCTTAGAATAGGGTGCTTGCTAATAAGTGATGGTAAAGTAAGCAAAGTAGTTTTGGTTGGAGATATTGTTGAATTTAAAAAATATATATTATGTATAGAAATATGATGTAATTCATGTTGAACTGACACACGGGCACTACTGGGTCTGTCTTCACTCGCGGGTTTTTTGTTTGAGTTATTCAAACGCGTTTCGGCATTACGCCATCTTCAGTGAAAAACTGTCTGTCATGTAGTCGTGTTATTGGGTTTATATAGTATTGCGTCCGTCGCTTGTCGCTGGGGGCGTTGCGATAGGGGGCGTGGTCTCCGTGCTCTTGGTCGGTCTTGGTGGCGGTAATTCCCATTGTCAGTTATTATTTGTGCTTTGTTGGTTTTTTGTTTTTTCCTGGTGTTGGTTGCGATGTTTTGTTCTTCTCAACGTTTTCGTTTTTTGTTATGAAGTGTTTTTAGTGGTGTGAAGGTGGTGTGCGATTGTGAGTTTGTTTGTGCGTTTATAAGTTTTCTGTCTTTAAGTGTTATTTGTTTGTATATCTCGAGGTTCTCCAGTATGTTTAGTTTTCATCCTTTTTGTGCGTTGTGTATTAATGTCATGCTTGTTTCTATTGTCTTCGGTTCGTTGTAGTGTATTAAGTGTGGCGTAATTTGATTTTCCGTCATTGTCTCTGAAGGATCTAAGAAGTTCTTTGAATCGATCTCTTAGTTTCCTTCCAGTCTGTCCAATGTAAGTGTATCCGCATTGACATGTGATGCTATAAACACCGTTGCTGTCTAGCGGGTTAATTGTGTCTATGTTTCTTTTTAGTAGTTTGCCTGTGTTATTGTTGGTCCTTAGTGCTGTTTTCAGTCCGAGTTTGTTGAACAGATTTGTTAGTTTGTAGGTTTCTTTTCCTGTGTATGTGAACGTTGTCCATTTGTTGTTGATTTGTGTTTCGTTGTTTTGTTTTGTTTTTTAGAAGTTTCTGTATGGTGTTTGTTTGGTAACCGTTTTTTGTTGCAAGGTTTGTTATTGTTTGCCGTTCTTTGTTGTAGTTTTCGGTGTTGAGTGGGATAGTTTTTAGTCTGTTTATCATGTGTCGCAGTGCTGAAGGTTTGTGTTGGTGTGGGTGGTTGGATTGTGCATTTATTATGTTGTCTGTAGCAGTGGGTTTTCTGTATATTTTGAAGTCGATTTTGTTATTGGTTCTGGTGAGTGTTAAGTCCAAGAAGTTGATGCTGTTGTTGTTTTCGGTTTCTATAGTGAACGTGATGTTTTTGTGTATTGTGTTGAGGTCTCTGAGTGTGTTTTCTGGGGACGAGTTGTTTGTGATGGCTGGTATGTCGTCGACGTATATAAATAGATGGAGTATTCCGTTTTTCGCCATTATTTCTGGGAAGTGATTTTCTTCGAATTGGAGAAATACTTTCGTTTTGGAGAAATACTTCTGCGAGAATGGCCGATGTTGGGTTTCCCATCCCTAGACAGTCTTTTGGGTTGTATATGTCATTGTTGAATTTGAAGTAGTTTTGTTCCGTGGTTAGTCTAGTGAGTTGTGTAAGCTGTGTCGCGTATTCTTTGTCGCAGTTTTTGTGTAGAGTGCTTGTTAGTATATCCATGGTCTTCTCCAACTCGCAGACCAAACCCCATCATCTACAATATGATGTAATTGTTTACTTTATAGTTAACATGTTAGAATTCATACAGGTTTTCATGAAAGCAACCAAGTAATCATTGAAGTTGTCTGACATGGGTTTATTTTTTATAGANTGCCAGTTTCTTCTCATTGTTGGCGATGTCCTTCAGAGTACTTTTAGCTGCGTGTCCATATGTAGTTGAAATTTGTTCATAGAATCCCATGTTCTTCGTTCTTCTCTTGTAGAAATGTGTGGTGATTAGTGACCGTTAATCGATAATTCTTCAGAAATCGTGAGATGCTGTCTGGTTTGATGTAGGTTTCAGAAAAATATTTTTTATCTTGCCAACGTTTCGAAACATTAAAAAAAATGTTTTTCTGAAACCTACATCACACCAGACCGCATCTCTCGATTTCTGAATAATTAAGTAATATTTTAGTTTTTCCTAAAATTGCTAACCTAAGCGAATTTTTTTTAAAGAGATTTTGACCCTTTCGTCCTCAATTTAAACTCAACTTATTTTGAAAACGCGGTAATTAATGTTTAGTTTGTACAGGTACAACTATCAGATCTTTAACATTGGCTGAACAAACTACCCAAACTACCGTCAGGAAACAAGAGAAAATCCATAACATCCGTGAACGGTTTGTTTACAAGCTTGCAAGATACAATAACCTGAACCTGAAACAATCTCCCCAAGAAACAGCGTTAGCGGCAAAGTCCGTTATGCAAAATAGCGTCCACGTTATTTGAAATACGTTAAATATAACTTGAAATAGCGAAAACTTTATGACAAATCTTTATAATACCAATTTAGTATGACAATGCCTATAAAATTAGGTAGTGGAGAACGAAGGTATTGCCGGTCACTAAAACTTGTTTTACATTTTACAAATATATTATAAATATGATTGCAATTAAAAAAAAAAAAACTGATTGTAGCTTTTAGTTGCTACAATAATTTCCCTACTGAATAGTAGGAGTATAGTATTGACAATTGTTTATCTCAACCATGGAACATCTGGCTATGACTAGTTGGGTTACGTGGCCCAAAGTACCAAGACGAACTATGTTGTTCAAAATTCTGTTTTTCATTTTTAACTGGTTCAAAAAATTTTCAACAGAAGAATAATTGAAATAACATCACCTATGAAGGTTGGGCTTTAATATAAATACTGAGCAATAAATCTTTTTGCCTTTTCTAATTATTATTTTTTTTTAATGATTTTATTTGCCGGAGTATCCAAAATATATTAAAATATGTTGGCTACCATTTTTTTATACGTACAAAATCCATTCTATTATCTTTCTGGCCTAAGTTTATAAAATACACTTTTGGCCATAAACCAAATTAAAATCTCAATATCGTGTACTGCCCAAACGATCCTGGTGGACCAAAACGGCGTAAATGTATTATGCACATGTAGTGGTACAGCGGTGGCCGAGTTGGGGCTTCCGACTAAGTAATCGCCACGGTAGCAGTTCTGGGTTCGAATCCCGGCATAACCCTTCTCAACCCCTCCTTTTTGCCATTTTTCTTTTTTTATCTAGACTAAAAATTTTAATTAATTGAAAAATATAATTTGGTCAAGCGGACCATTAAAACTAGTGAATTTAATAAGTAAACATGAAGTATACCTTCACTTCCGTGGCCATTTCATTTGTCGAATCAAATAGATTACACGACATTTGAAAAAAATGGCAAAAAGGAGGGAAAATTCAAAAGGTGGGGTTGAGATGGGAAGTTAGTGACCGAGGGGATCGAGGTCACGATAGATCAAGTGGTAGAGTAGCGGCGTATCAAGCAGAAGGTCGTGGGTTCGAATCCAGCTCGTGTCATTGACTTTTTTATCTCAACTAATAACCTTAAATAATTGAAATATATTAATTGATAAAGCGGACCACTAAAACTAGTGAATTATTATTTATATTGACAAGATATTTTAATATCAAATTGATAACTCATTTTATCAAGGTTTTAATATTCATCTAAAGTTAAAAAAAGGGGCAATTTTCATATTTTGCATTTCATGAGGACGAGTAATCAATATTCCTTTCCCAGAAATGGGCCCCAGGCAAATGCACAAGGTTCCGTCGTATATTTTGCAATTTGGGGTAAAACGCCAGTAGTAAAATTCACTTTGAATTTATACCGTTGCGAGCTTCAGGGAGTAAAATATAAAGATGCGTCGTTATGTTTTATCCCCATACTGGATAGCCTTTCCTGGATAAATAAATAGCAAAAACTATATAATTTTTCAACATCTCCCTCCCAGCAGGGTTATTAGAATTCATCAAAAAGGCCCCGAATCAGAAAAAAACAGCCGTTAATGGGCCGAATAGAAAGCCAGGATGCCCACGCTCGTTTTATCAAGATCTATATCTATAAAAGCTCGTGATAATTAAGACGACTCCTGTAGGTGTTTGAACGAGACAAAAGGCCGTTTTTTCTCCTCTGACTCCTTTTCCTTAACTGTACTGATTAATTCTGACCTCAAATCCTTCGACTGTTGCCTAACGCCATCAATTGTTGCTTACACCACAATCGTTTTATACCATATTGATTTACTCATTTATACAAGGTGCTCGGCTCCCCGTGTTAAAAACTGCCAGAAGATTCTACATTCAAAATGGTACCAAAAGTCCTACTCTCAACAGGGTACTCGCTTCGGCAGTACATATACTAAAATTGGAACGATACTCTCAACAGGTTCGGAGATATTTCACTTTTTCTGATTTTCTAATATTTCACGAACTTTCTTCATATAAGCAATGATAACCCCGAAACTAAAAGGTTTTGGAGAAATCTGTTGATACCATCGAAAAGTATGTTAAATTTCCAATAAGATGTGATCAATTCTAAACTTGTAAACCTTCGTGAAATAAGCGTTTTTGTTGCGAGAACTTAGAAATTTTTTTTAAAATTACAATTAATTAAAGTTTTTGGTTGAGATAAAAAAGACAATGGCATGAGCGGGATTCGAACCCACGACCTTCGGCTAGATACGCCGCTGCTCTACCACTTGAGCTTTCGTGACTTCGATCCACTCGGATATTAACTTCCCATCTCAACCCCACGTTTTGAATTTTCCCTCCTTTATGCCATTTTTTCGAATCCGATTACACGACATTTTAAAAAACGGCAAAAAGGAGGGAAAATTCAAAAGGTGGGGTTGAGATGGGAAGTTAGTGTCCTAGTGGTTCGAAGTCA
Organism: Cimex lectularius; assembly: GCF_000648675.2. Classification (NCBI taxonomy): domain Eukaryota; kingdom Metazoa; phylum Arthropoda; class Insecta; order Hemiptera; family Cimicidae; genus Cimex; species Cimex lectularius. Next base: position 200,198 of record NW_019394220.1, read on the forward strand.
CGATAGCTCAAGTGGTAGAGTAGCGGCGTATCAAGCAGAAGGTCGTGGGTTCGAATCCCGCTCGTGACACTGACTTTTTTTATCTCAACTAAAAACCTTAATTAATTGAAAGATGTTAATAGATCAAGCGGACCACGAAAACTAGTGAATTTAATAAGTTGAAATGAAGTATACCTTCACTAAAAGCTCTCCGTGGCCATTTTCATTTGTCGCCGAGAGTCAAATAGATTACACGACATTTGAAAAAAATGGCAAAAAGGAGGGAAAATTCAAAAGGTGGGGGTGAGATGGGAAGTTAATATCCGAGTGGATCGAAGTCACAATAGCTCAAGTGGTAGAGTAGCAGCGTATCAAGCCGAAGGTCGTGGGTTCGAATCCCGCTCGTGACACTGACTTTTTTATCTCAACTAAAAACCTTCATTAATTGTAATATATTACTTGGTCAAGCGGACCACGAAATTAGTGAATTTCTTTTTTTTAAGTTGAAAAACTTACTTTGGTGATTCTAAACGACTGAAAACGCAGGCTTTGGCCCAAAAGTAAGTGTCATGCGACAACCTCGCATGGCCAATACTTAATTGGATGAGGATGTCCCTTTTTCTACGAATCATGACTGCAAGGGCGACCTATCTATTTTAATTCGAGCATATGAATTATTCTTTACGACAAAATAATTCTTGAAAAATCTCTAAATTGGTATAAATCTCAAGGTCTCTATGAAGTAGCAAAAATTAGAAATTAAAGCTATTAAAATTAAATTCTATTCAAATATTGTTCACCCTATTTAGACTTATTCCTTAAACGATTGCTGAACGTATTTTGTCCAAGATTTGACTTATAATTACATATATAATAGATTGAAATGTCCCGATATTGCGACAAATTTCATTTTTTTCCCGATGAGATTGTTTTTTCTCATTTTTTTTAAATCGTCCAACGGTAGTTTTCCACCGGTTTTTGCTATGTCGGAGGGAAAGTGCCTTTGGAAATAGGCCGATATCCCAGATCAAAGTCTCACCGAGCAAACCGCCTTCTAACTCGGTTTAAGTCAAGTACTCAACCAGCCCCCCTTGAAAGTCACTCAGCCTCCCTCAAATTCGGTTACTCTTCCTTTGCTCCCGCACGTCAATTATACGGGAAAATTTCTCATTAGGACCACCTCGTTGGGAGATTCGCCGCCTTACGCATTCGGCAAAAATTTCCCCTGTCCAAGTATACTGTGTTAATTAATGTTAAAAATTAACTAGTAGCCCATTGCACTTTTTAACAATTGGTTTCCACCCGTTTAAAACTCCGTGCCCTTTGGTTAACAACATAAGGTTTAATTCAGTTTAAAAGGCCAATGTTTACGTCCGAAGATGATGAGAAAAAAATTATGCTATCAAAGCCAGGAATCAAAGGAACAACACCTGTCTTACCATCAACTGTCTTGATATAGTAAGCACTGTATCATTTATCTTAAAATCTCAACCTTTTTAAAAATGCTGCTCTCTGTGGGCCATATCACACACACACACACACACACACACACACACACACACACACACACACACACACACACACANAAAAACATTTTCTTTATCGTGCCAACGTTTCGATCTTTATTGAGATCATCTTCAGGGCTCAAAGTGTTTGTCTTCTGTGTAATTGTGCCATTCTTGCGTGTCGTGTCGAGAGTGTTTTGGCACGATAAAGAAAAAAATTTTCTGAAACCTACATCACACCAGATCGCATCTCACGATTTCTAAATAAATAAATAAGTATATATATATACTTTAGCACTTTAATGAGTTATTTGGGTTAAACAAACAGCATGGATAGAAAGTTAACTTGCCTCTTGTTTCTTAACTGTTCTTTGATTATGTGTTTTTTTTTATTTAATAGCTTTTGATTTTATTCTAATTAGAATAATTCGCTATTCGTTTGAGTTATATATTTTGGGACGAGAGTTCAGTCAACCAGCCAAGGCTGGAATTCGAACCCAGGACCTCGATGTGAGAGTAAAGAAACTTCTCAATTTTCAAAGCAGTATTGTTTTATTATCTGTATTACTTTTGGTACAAATTTGCGGATGACATAGTCCTGACTGGTAGGGGGAAATTCGAGGAAACTCTCTGTGATATAATCCAAGAGGGACTAAAAATCACCGAAGAATGGTATAAAACAGCTGACTTGGGATCAACCCCAATAAAACAAGTCGCTTTTACACGGAAAAGGAAACTTGATCACATGAGGGAAATAACACTCAATAACACCGTGATAGAAATCAAAAATGAAGTCAAATATCTGGGCATCATACTAAATAAAACACTAACATTTAAAAAACGCATCATGAAGGCGACACGAGCTTTGATGGTGTGCAGAAGAATAGCAGGAAGAAACTGGGAATGCGGACCGGAAATCTACTTACGGATGTACACCATGATAGTAAGACCTTTACTTACATACGGAGCATAGCCTGGGCGGATAAATCAGAACAAGTAACTAAAAGAAAAGAACTCACAAAAATACAGAGACTTGCATGCATCTGCATAACGGGAGCAATGAGAACAAGTCCTACAATCAGCTTGGAAAAAATACTAGGATTAATCCTCCTACATCACAAATAAGGACAACTCAGAAAACCATGATCAACTTTACCAAAGAGAAACCTCCAACAGAAATAATGGAGAGATAGTAATAAACTATGGAAAGACCATCCGATACTCATGGCTCGAAGAGACGACATGAACATGATGTTTGAATTTAACCAAAACTTCCGAATAAACCTGGGTACCAAACAAAGAATGGGAAAGAGAGGGAAACAACTCTTTAAAAAATGGAACATCCTCTGGTACACAGATGGATCTAGAACACAAGAAGGTTCGGGGCAGGAGTATTTGGACCTGGAACCAAATACTCAGAACCCATGGGAAAACACACCAGTATCTTCCAAGCCGACGACTCATGCAATGGAAAGATGTACCCAACTCAACTTAAGTAAAGGGTACAAAAACAAGAATGTAGCTATCATGTCAGATAACCAAGCAGCCATCAGAGTACTAAGCTCAAATATCATTAGTTCAAGGATGGTCGTGAACTGCAAAACCAAACTAAACATACTAGATATGCAGAACAAAGTCAGCCTCTGCTGTATCCCAGGACACATGGGAGTAGAAGGCAACGAGAAAGCGGACACCCTTACAAGAAAAGGGGCTGCTACACCGCTGATACCCTTCTGTGGCATAGGAACCCACACTATTAACGAGTATCTCAGACAGAAGGACACAAAGAAAATGAGGGAACTTTCGAAATCACTCATTGGACTTAGACAATCCAAGAATCTTCTAACCAATTTTGGTAGGAAAGAAATTACAGAATGTGTGAAAGGAAGCTGGCACAAACTGCGAATCCTAATAGGATATCCTAACAAAATAAATAGAGTGTGAAAACTAGGATATAGTTTGGTCTTTTATGTGGTAAGGGACTTAGAAGTCCTGACTTTAAAATCCTCTGTAGATTATCTATAAATTAATCATGTTATTGCCAATATTTACCAAGATTTACACTTCACTTTTCACATGATTGTATGTCGGAAAAAAGAATTCGGTTTATCAATTACTGTTTTGATGGGGTTAACCTTTCTATAAAAGGCGGTGGTTAAACTTTCAAATACCATTTCCCGAATCAATAATCTCAATTGGACAACGAGGTGTCAGGTCGTAACCGGCCCATTTTTCCCTTTTTTTAAGTCCCCTCCCCCCAGTATAATGCACCGGCCTGGATCAAACCCCTCATTCCGTACCGTAATCGAATTACCAATGTAAATGACGCATAACAAGGCGGGCGAGGAAAGGTGAAAAGAGAAGAAAAAATATCTGAATTTACATTCTCCTCCCATCTCCGGGTTACAATTCCGAGAGAGCCTGCGGACGAGTAAGTAAATAATGACTTCGTAAATGGAAGACACTGTCGGCTCCCGGTCCGGTTTTCCAAACTGCAAAACTGACGGGGAAATATTGAACAGTGGGAAACTTACGTTGAACTATGCTGGCTTTATGCAAAACAATATATATGTTACCGATCAATGTAAGCCCATAAACCCATCTCTCCCTCCACTATCTCTCTTACATTCTCTCTCCTCTCACTTTCTCTCACACTTCCTTTCTTTTCCCTATTTTTTCTTTACCCCTTGTTTTCTAAGGATTTTATATTATTCATTACTTCTATCGTTCCATTTACTCATCTTTCATTTGCTCTTTTCTACCTTTTTATCTGTTTCACTCTCTCTCCCCAAACTTCCTCTATCTGTCTATCTATCAATCTATTTTTATTTATGTATCTATCTATCTTTATGTCTTTATATTTCACTCTTTCTTTCCTCCTGTTTTTTCTCTATTTCTATCTATCTATCCAACTACATATCTATCTGTTTATCTCTCTATATCTATGTTTCAGTACCTTACCCCCTCGTCCACGCTTCTTTTTTCTCAAATTTCTTTAACTGCTATATCTTTACCTGGCTCTTTCTCATTTTCTCTCTCTCTCTCTCTCTCTCTCTCTCTCTCTCTATCTCTATCTATCTATCTATCTAGCTATCTATATCTCATTCACTCACTCATTCACTCTTTCTCTCCCTCTCTCTTTCTCTCACCCTCTCTCTCACACTTGATACCTGTATCTCTCTCACTCTCTCTCTCTCTTCTTTCTTTCTTTCTTTCTCCATGTAAATTCAATCTAGAATATAGAACTACAGCACAGTAAAATGTAAGTAGAATTGTAACTATTACCTCAATTTTACTCTCTCCACCGTCCTCGCACAACCTATTTAATTATTTTCCACTACCTTTATTTCATTTACCCTCTTTTTATTTTGTTCTTTCAATTTCTTACACACATTTCAATATCTCTTTCCATTTCGCACTCACTTTACGTTTATTCACTTTCATCTTTATTATTTGTCCTATCCCTCTTTCTGTTTCCTGTAATGCCTCATTCGCTCATAATCTTTCTTTATCATTTTCTTTTGCCTTCTTGGTAACTTTATCTAAATATTCATCTCGCTTTTTTTCTCACTTTTTTTATGTTACTGTTTTAGTGAGTTTTGACCATTTCATTCGTCCTTGTATTCATTTCCTCTACTTTCATTTGTCCTCCTCTTTTCTCTCTCACTCTCTCTCTCTCTCTCTCTCTCTCTCTCTCTCTCTCTCTCTCCCCTCTCGATTTCTCTCACCATTTCTTTCACTCTGACCCTTGATACCTGTATCTCTCTCTCTCTATCTATCTCATTCTCTCACTCACTCACTCACTCTCTCTCTCCCTCTCTCTTTCTCAATCTCACTCTCTCCCTTTCTCTCTCTCTCACTCTCTCTCTCTTTCTTTCTCTCTCCCTCTAAATTTAACCTATTTCTATATTACTACAGCATAGTAAAATGTAGGTAGAATTGTAACAATTACCTCAATTTTACTCCCTCCACCGTCCTCGCATAACCTATTTAATTATTTTCCACTACCTTTATTTTTATTTCATTTACCCTATTTTTATTTTGTTCTTTCAATTTCTTCTTCTCTCTTTCCATTTCGCACTCACTCACTTTACGTTTATTCACTTTCATCATTATTATTTGCCCTATCCCTCTTTCTGTTTCCTGTAATGCTTCATTCGCTCTTCATCTTTCTTTATCATTCTCTTTTGGCTTCTTGCTAGCTTTATCTAAATCATCATCTCGCTTTTTTCTCAATTGTTTGTTACTGTGGTAGATAGTTTTGACCAATTCATTCGTCCTTGTGTCATTTTCTCTATTTTCATTTGTCCTCCTCTTTTCTCTCTCTCTCTCTCTCTCTCTCTCTCCCTTAATTGCCTCTCTTTTAATCAATTTATAAATTATCACTGTTTGTAAAAAAGTAACTACGTCTTCTTTCTACTCTCTTACATACCAAAATTTACTTCTATCTCATTTGTCTACGTTTAATTTTATTTCTTCGATTTCTTTCACACCGTTCAATATCACTTTCAACTTATCTTAGTTTTTTATTCACTTCAATCTTTCTCCTTTTCCTTCTCTTTTTGTATGTTTCATGCAATGTTACCTTTGCTCGACTTCTTTCTTTAACATTCTGTTTTTTTTTGTTTTTTTTTTTACTTTATCAAAATCATTATATCGTTTAGCATTCCATTATGTCACTTTAGGGCAGAGTTCTCACCGTTCAGCCTCGTTTTTTGTCTCCCCTTTTCTCTCTCTCTCTCTTTCTCTTTCTCTCTCTCTCTCTCTCTCTCTCTCTCTCTCTCTCTCTCTATCTATCTATCTATCTATCTATCTATCTATCTATCTATTTATCTATCTATCAATCTCTCTCTCTCTCTCTCTCTCTCTCTCTCTCTCTCTCTCTCTCCCTCTCACGCTTTCTTTGTCTTTAACTTTCTTTGTCTCCCAGACACATACTCACACGCATGCCCGCAAAAGTAAGTGAACTATCTAAAGCTACTTCTACCATCACTTATTGTGATTAAGGTTTATGCAAAAAAAAATTATTGGCATTAATAACAACGGAATCTTTTTCGAAACAGTTGGCCTCGCCTCAACAGGGCCAACAGGGGAAAAAGCAAAGTTCTCAACTGTTCGCCACCGGCTCCCCTTTAAACATCCAGCCCTCTCTAAAATAGAATTCACGCCCCTAAGGGCTGTAAATCTCGTCCGGCCCCGCTGAGTAATTTACCAAGATTTTCCAAATAAAACTTTTATTAATAATCCACTATTTTGGCCCCGACGTCTCTTTGAGATAAGCTTTACGACACCGCTAACCCTGCCACCTGTCGCTAAAGTGTCAAGGAGTACGAAAAAACTTTATTTTTATGTCTCTATATATTACAGATATTACTTATGCAAATTTATAATTTAAAAATTTACCAATTTAAAAAAAATTTCTTGTTTTAATAAAATTTACTTTCATCTTACTATTTATGAACAAATATTTCTAATAATAATTGTAATATCTGTCATTTTGGATGCCTTAACATCTATTGTACATAACGTCCCGTGGGTGTCGCGGGGTCAAATAATAATTTTATTTTTCAAAATTTTATCAATAACCGGGCATAGTGAGATCCTTCATAACTTCTTTTAAAGAAGTGTTGTGATACCCCTTCACCTACCCCTCTTCATTATTTTCAAGAAGTCTTTGAGTGAGTCTGTATTTCCGACTAGATGGAAAATTAATTTTGTTACCCCGGTTTATAAAAAAAGAGATCGTAAAAATATTGAAATTTATCGCCCTATCAACAAATGTTCGACTATTCCGAAAATCATGGATTCCATTGTTGCTGATGCTTTGTGCTCCTCATTTAAGCATGTTATTCTGAAACAGCAGCATGGTTTCATGAAAGGAAGCTCCTGTATTACCAACCTTGTTCTCTATAAAGAACACATTTTAAATAATCTAGAGCTCGGTAAATGTATTCACTCGGTGTATACGGATTTATCAAAGACTTTTGATAGTGTGGATCGTCTAATTCTGGTCAAAAAACTCAAAAAACTAGGTGTGGGCCAACCCCTTTTGGGATGGGTGGACTCCTTTTTGTCTGAGAAGTCTTTTGTTGTGAGATTTGGTGAAGGCTTATCGCAACCTGTCCACGTACGATCTGGTGTACCGCAGGGCTCTCATTCTGGTCCGATCTTAGTTCTTTTATTTTTTAATTAATTCTTCATTTTCATTGTTAACAGACGATTTGAAAATGTATCGCCCTGTCGAATCGTTGAATGATTGTATTCTCTTAGAAAATGACTTGAGTCGCTTTTGGCTTTGGTGTACGCATAATAATTTGAAATTGAACGAAAATAAATGTAAGATTTTGAAGTTCAGCAAGAAAAAAATAATTCATGATTACGACCAATTCGTTGATAGTATCGAAGGTTATCGCATTGACGAGGTAGATACTATTTCGGATCTCGGGGTTATTTTTAATATGAATTGTGATTTTCGGGACCATATCCATGCGATTAGAAATAAATCGTTTAAAAATTTAGGATTCGTACTCAAACAGCTGACTTTAAGAACCCTTTTGCAATAAAATTACTCTATCAATCTCTGGTGCGCAGTCACCTACAGTATGCCAGTGTTGTTTGGTCGCCAACAATGGTTGGATGGATCTTAGATGTTATAAAGGGTACAGAGAAAATGAAATAACTGTATTACAAATTATGCAATCACAGGAACTACCGTCATTGCTCCTATGAAGGCAGATTTGCTCTGGTAGGCCTGGATTCTCTGGAGGAGAGAAGAGTTTTGGCTTCCGTTGTGTTTCTGTGGATCCTAAATAATTTTATTGACTCCCCGGAGATATTATCTCCTTATAGAGAACGCCAAGAAATGCCACCCAGTTTAAGAATTGTACTTGAGCACGGCAGTGATTATTTGGGTCCCTTGTTCCGATTCTTGGAGGAAACGGGGTTGTTCTATTGTTTGTAGTAATAATAAATGAGTATAGCTAGCTTGTGCTGAGAGTGAATGTATTTATTAGAGTGACCGTTTGATTTGAGAGCGTCGAAGACGGAATTGGAGTACCCCATCGGCTCTCAAGTAGGTTAGTTGTAAAATATGTGTAAAGGTTGTGTTGAGAGTGAATTTATTTATTACTGGGCCCAAATCGACCCTCAATTAAGTTAGTTGTTATGTGTAAAGTGCGAAGGAGGAATATCTCTCTTCATCACTCTAATTTAATGAATGGCATGTAAGTAAGAGTGAATGTATTAAAGAATGGAAGTATGTGCGAATGGATTTGGAACTGCATAGGTTTGGGTGTTGAATTGACTTAGATGTTGATAGCCCCTGGAGCACAACACCCCTGGTGGAACGATAAGAGTCAGGTTTCCCCCGGACTGCCAACACCCGGGGTGGGTGATTCTCGAATCTGCCGAAAGTTTACTTAAATAGCAAATGTTAGAATTGCCGTTGGTCCTTTAGAAGCGAATAATCACAACTCGTCATATGTTTGTATGAGCATGTGCGGATTTGAGTGGGGCCGCGGTAGCCGAGTGGTTAAAGCGTCAGACTCTCGGCTAGTAGATCCCGCGGTCGTGGGTTCGATCCCCACCGTCGCCTCTGGACTTTTTCTGACGCGTAAGGGGACCGGTGGCCACAATTGAAAGAAATTGACACGGCACTCATCAATGGAAGGGGCGGGATCGGATCTCAGGGACCCTGAATTTGGTCCCAGCCCCCTTCAAAAATGAGTTTCTTCGATGGAAGAACACCAGTACAACGGGGGCTCAAGTTCACATTTGTGTTGCGAGCCCCCCAAAATTCGGAGCCAGGGATAAAGTACGATAAGCTGTACAGCTCAGCTACCGTGCTCAGGAGGTAACTCCTCGAGTCCAAAAAAAAAAACACTCTAATTTAATGAATGGTATGTAAATAGTAGTGAATGTATTAAAGAATGGAAGTGAGTGCGAATGGATTTGGAACTGCATTCCTTTGGGTGTTGAATTGACCTAGCTCTTGATAGCCCCTGGAGCACAACACCCCTGGTGGAAGGATAAGACTGAGGTCTGCCCCTGACTGCCAACACCCGGGGTGTGTGATTCTCGAATCTGCCGAAAGTTTACTAAAATAGCAAATGCTTGAATTGCCGGTGGTCCTTTAGGAGCGAATAAACACAACTCGTCATATGTTTGTGCATGTGCGGATCTGAGCCTATGTTAATCCATATCCAAAAAAATCCAAATCTTCAACTACCGAGACAAAAAATTCATATCTATTATAAAAATACTTTACACCGTTCTTTCCTAATGTAATTAAATTTAGTACACACTCGAGGGTAAATGTAAGTTGTGATTCTCTAGTTTTGTGGTCCGCTTGACCAATTAATATCGCTCAATTAATTAAGGTTTTTAGTCGAGATAAAAAAGTCAGTGTCACGAGCGGGATTCGAACCCACGACCTTCGGCTAGATACGCCGCTGCTCTACCACTTGAGCTATCGTGACTTCCATCCTCTCGGGCACTAACTTCGCATCTCAAAGTCGCAAAATTCAAAATTCGAGAGGTGACGTTGAGATAGGAAGTTAGTGTCCGAGCGGATCGAAGTCACGATAGCTCAGGTGGTAGAGCAGCGGCGTATCGTGGGTTCGAATCCCGTTCGTGACACTGACTTTTTTATCTCGACTAAAAACCTTAATTAATTGTAAGTTGTAATGTTAAAGTGGGCTTGGACAACATTTTACCTTGTGATTTTTCCGATGTTTATTAAATTAAAAAATTTTAATCTTTCCATTTTCCCTAATGGTTTCCTTTACAAACACGATTAATTTATGAAGACAAACTAATCCATAATGATAAAAATAATGGAGAATCATCACTGGCCCTTTTAGAACATAATGGTTCGAATGATACCGTCAACATAAAGGGGGTTAATAACGAGCGTTTTAATGTCATTACAATAATGAAATGGAATTTGTCTTCTAGATAATTTTTACCTCAGGGCGACAGTGTCGTAATAAGAAAGCGGATGATGGATTGATTTTGTATCGATAATGAGGGTCATTAATCATTTGATCATGGCCGAGAATTGATCGGCTCGCCCTCTTTACACGGACTGCCCCCGGATAAAAGAAAATAGATAAATAAACCGGCGTCCAAATTGATAATTGCTCCCAAACGGCCAAAATAGACTGACAGCTGCGTAGTACATTGCCAAAACAAACATAGTCAACACTATAGGAAAGCGGGAAACTATTTGTCGTGCCGGCACGTGGAGATGTTTTATCAAAAGATACACCACGCCCATCTCTAAGACGGGGCTCGAGTGTCGCTGTAAATTTAGGAGACTCTTTATAACACGGAACTGGCTACATTTTTATAAAGATTATTGCGAGAGATACTCCTTGTAAAATATACGGTCGAATTCCGATCTCTGAAGAGAGATCCAAGAGATTTAAGATTAAGGGAAATTTTCAAAAATACATACACTTCTTCCATGAAAACGCCCTAACCTTTTTGGCAGATTTTCATCCGTGTCGAGTTCAATATCTTCTTTAAGGTCTTTACTAGGTGAAAGAAGGACAAAAGTGTTGGAATCACCAAGCTTTCGGCAACATAATGTTGCCATCATCAGGGCCTATTTATTAAGAAAATATACATAATTAATATAAATTTTAACAATCAAAAAATCAAAAATATCAGTACTTTCCCAAGAAAGAAAAGAAAAAAAAATTTCTCATCGGAAAAAACAAATGCAATGGTTTATGTTATGTAGCACATGGCCAGCATTCGGTTATGTATGCTGAACAAGCCATCTATGTCAAGTAAATTAATGATATGATGATTCAATGAATGAATAAAATAAAGATTATATTAAAAGCAGATTTGGAATTGAATTTAAAAAAAAATATGATCCGCTTTATTTATTTCCAAAACTGACTTCAGTAAATAGAGTACATACATTATACATTATACATTTATCAGTAAAAACACCTTGAACTCACAGAAATCATTGTTTTAGTAACTCGATATAAGTATGAACAATTATACATAGAAAAAGTGGTTCTTTAATATTTTATAAAAAAAATAAAAAAAGTAATANAATATTACAATTATAGTTGTAAGCAGAGTAGGAGTATTCTTTTATTTGAATCTTTAATCTTTTTGTAAAAAAAATAAAAAATAAAAAAATAATAATAATAAAAAATAAAAAATAAATAAATAAATGAAATTATACTTAATAATTTGTTAATACTATAACATATATAGTGTATATATTGGAGAGTTTTGGAAAAGGGCGCCAGCCTGAAAGAGGGCGCCACAAAAAGATTGAGAGTTTTCGCGGGGAAAAACCTCTCGGATGAAAAAAAAAAGATTTTTTTGGACTCTTCTCTCTTTGGTCGACAACGTGATTTGATTTCTAGTCTCTCCTAAATTTAAAAAGTAATATTTCATATCTCAGCTGAGTGTGGATTGTGAGTAGAGTCTTGTATTATATTTTTCATTGTTTGTTAATTAATGTATATGTTTTCTATTATTTTGGTTTAAATTAGAAGGATTAACTTTTATTTAAATTTTGTTTTCTCTTTTCTTGTTTAAATCTTTTTTATTGATAAAAGTTAATCCTTCTAATTTAAACAAAAATAATAGAAAACATATAAGCCGGGAACACACTTACCCATGCTACGCCATGCGACGCTACCCGATGCTACCCGACGCCTTGCCACGTTTTGGTGGGGTGTGCACGTCTATCCGACGCACGCACATGTCGCGTACAGTCCTCAGCGTTTATCACAATAATCACTATCACAATCGCAACGCATCTTTTGTTCTTAATGCACTATTTTGAGCAAAACCTTGTAATAAATTGTTAGTTAAATTTTGTGTGCACAACCATCTAATAAATTGGCATTTTATCGCTTCGTGTTCTGGCATCCAATGTATTATCAGGTTGTTGTTTTTTCTCAGGTTTTGGAGATTTTAGATGCAGTACTGACTAATTTTGATGTGATTGTTTTACATGATAATGCTTTATTAGTAGTTTGGTTATCAGATATTAAAATTTTTTGTCACTGTAACTAACTTTTTTTATGATATTCTAAGGCTCAATCCTTGATGGCATGCATTTCAGTGTGAAATTCCGAAGTGTAGCTCCCTAGGAAGTTAGATGATATTTTGGGATTGTACAAGAAACGCCTGATCCAGTTCATTAATTTGTTTTGGAAGTATTTGTATTCCCCATCATCGTATCTGATTTCCTAGTGACTTTTTCTTCTACTTTGTAGTTCATTGATACTTTGTAGGATGTTTGTAAAGAGTTTTTCGGGTTCCCCGCTCGTTTAAAACACTTGGATTTTGAATCACGAAGAATATCTATCGTTGGTACAAAATTGGCCATCATTTATCCATCGAAACCGTGAAATTCGTTTGTTAAGTTTTTAAAAATAATTATAGCCCGTGTCAACCGATATTTGCAAAGCGCTTCCCAACATTATCAATTTTCCAGCTTCTTCTTCATTCAGATATTCTTTATACAGGTAGAACTTCTCAATCTAGGGCTAAATGTACCCTAGTACATATATCTGCCGCCACATTGCCTACCAAAATGATCCAACTTTATTTGACCTTTCAGTTATCCAGAGATAGAACTCCTACGTTAGAAATCATATCTGAAAGCTTGGGAAAAGGCTTTTTGTAGCTGGAATTGACAACTTCATTTCAATGGATATTGCGTTTGTAAACATGGAATGGGGGAGGGGTTAACGATGCTCTAAGGATTTGTGATTGTGTGGATTCCTCGGAGACTGGAAGGTTTGGTTGAACCCCATAGTTCTAGGCGGTATGTCCATGTTGGTTTCAGTGTTGTGTTATGTATGAGTATTTTGTTGTTAAGGGAGAGTTTAGATCTGTTGTCTAGTAGTGTTTTAAGTAATTGGTAACGTCGGTACAGTTCTATCCTTTTGAGTTGAGTGTAGGGATTCCAGGTGAGTCGTATATCTAGGTACATCCCTAAAGCCGGGAACACACTTACCCGATGCTACCCGACGCCTTGCCACGTTTTGGTGGGGTTTGCACATCTATCCGACGCAAGCACCCGTCGCATACAGTCCACAGCGTTTATCACAATAATCACTATCACGATCGCAACGCATCTTTTGTTCTTAATGCACTATTTTGAGCAAAACCTTGTAATAAATTGTTAGTTAAATTTTATGTGCACAACCATCTAATAAATTGTTAGTTAAATTCATTATATCAAAAAATCGTATTCCGGTGTTTTGATTAATTTTCTACCAAACCATTAATATGAGTGTACGGTTCTTTTGTTTTCGACTGTACTCGATGCCACCCGACAAAAATCTGGACAATGGGGATCGCAGAGCGTCGGGTTGGTTAGCGTGGCGTAGCATCGGGTAGATGTGCACCGGGGTAATACAACCTTATGGAAAATCGGAGTTTGGATTTGCGTCTGATAGCATCGGGTAGTGACGCATGGCATAGCATCGGGTAAGTGTGTTCCCGGCTATGTACAAAACAATAAGTGTAAAATAGTATCAATACGAAAAGGAAGAGACAATAATAAAAAACAGTCAATGTATATAGCAATAATCAGTAGATATATATTGGAGAGTTTTGGAAAAGGGCGCCAGCCTGAAAGAGGGCGCCACAAAAAGATTGAGAGTTTTCGCGGGGAAAAAACCTCTAGTATGAAAAAAAGAATTTTTTCGTTATCTTCTCTTCTTGGGTCGACCACGTGTATACGGGCATTTTATTTCTAGTCTCTCCTAATTTAAAAATTAATATTTCACATCTCAGCCGACTGTGGATTGTGAGTAGAGTCTTGTATTATAATTTTTATTGTTTGTTAATTAATGTACATATGTTTTCTATTATTTTTTTTAAATTAGAAGGATTAACTTTTATTTAAATGTTGTTTTTTCTTTTCCTGTTTAAATTTTTTTTTCTGAGGAGATCCACATAGTTACCATAGAATGTAGCATTTTATGTGAACATTTTTACATTTTTACAATCAGAAAAAAAGAATTAGAAGATCATTCTCTCTCTCTCTCTCTCTCTCTCTCTCTCTTCTCTGTCTCTCTCTCTCTCTTCTCTCTCTCTCTCTCCTCTCTCTCTCTCNTCTCTCTCTCTCTCTCTCTCTCTCTCTCTCTCTATCTATCTATCTATCTATCTATCTATCTATCTATCTATCTATCTCTCACACACACACACATATGCAATTCCGCTTTGTTTATCACTCGGGTAACACGCAATTCCGCTTTGTTTATCACTCGGGTAACACGCAATAACGCCGAGACGTCTAATCACTCGGTTAAGCCGCCCCCTTAAAACAAGTAAATATATTCTGGACTTGTGCCTAATCCCGTAGAGATTTATAGAAGCCGTTGTCAAAACCCTTTGAACTTACGGATTAGCTGTAAATATAGAGAGAGGGCGCGCGCGAGCGGGTCGGGGGCTTTCGGGCCGTTTTGAAAATTGTAAATTGGACAAATTACCCACCCGCTGTAACATTCCGGATGGCAAAAGGCGGAAATGAGAGGGTAGATTCTGAGAAAACTGTTACTATTGTCGGGATTTATTAGGACGTGAACTCTTGTAAAATTCAAGACTTTCTTCAAAGGCTCTTAGCCCACGAGATAAGTTACGGCCAACTTTGAAAGGGGTCCAAAATAAAAGCTGCGCGAAATTTATTTATTTTCCAATAAATCTAAACAAGAAGCGGGACCTAGTATTACATATATAGAAATAAAAGCTGAACAAGACATAAAACGAATTGTTCAAATAGCTACTGGAACAAGAGTTGAGAAGCTACCCACTCGTAGACCTCCATATTAATTACTTAAATTTGTGTCGTCTTCACTGAACAGATCTCTGGGCCATTGACACTTTAAACTCAGTGTAGGGCTTAATGGGATTATGCGGGAAAATAGCTTTGGATGAGTGATTGAGGAGTGGTTGGGATGTTTTAAAAAATTTCAGATAATTGATCAGAACTGTGTCATATACAAAGTGCTGTTAGAATTCGTTGAACGTCACAATCCCCAAGATAACAAATGTAATAAAAAAAAATCTAGTGAATATCGGACAATCATTTTAATCTTCCAAGCCATAAAAATATTTTTACGGTTATGTATAGACGAATCGATATTAAACTAGAAGGTTCGCAATAGACTATAAATCATAGAAGCCTTGTATTACATCCATGCCCTAATAAAAATATATAGAGTTGTATCGCTCATCGTATGATATCGAAATCGAGAGAGGTGTAAGGCGGGGGTGCATCCTGTCGCCACTACTATTTTTCATATACTCCTAAAATCATATTCACGGAAAGCTCTTGATTGTGAGGAGGAGGGTGTGAAGGCGAGCGGATACACTAATAAATAATATTCGATATAAGGACGATACCATTTTAATTGCCAACAGCCAAGAACAACAAAGCCTACTTGATCACAAAAAGTTATGAAAATGATTTAAAACTAAGCTGAGTGTAAATTTGTGGTAATTAATACGGGGGTAGACTCAAGATAGATTCAACTTAGAGAGGATCCAAAAGATAACATACCTAGGATAAAGGTTGGAGGACCTATGGTACCACTCTAATGAAATAGAATCAAGGATAGAAAAGGCAAGGACGGCAATTGCTAAAATGAAAAGAGAACTGCGCAGTCACAAACTTGATCTGGGATTGAGGATTAGATTATTGAAATGCTGCGTCTTCTCAACTCTGCCATGTGGCTTGGTGGTCTAAAGCTTGGTCACTAACACAAGCCTCTATGAAAAAGATGGAGGCATTGGAACTGTCTACCTTTAGAAGGATGCTAAAAGTAAGCTAGAATTTGAAGGTACTTAGAAGAATAAACAAAACAGCAAAAATTAATAGAGCGGAGAAACGAAGGAAACATGGGTATTTCCGTATGTTCTACGTCACTCGGATTAATAAGAACTGGTTAAAATTTTGATAAAGACGAGGTCCTGAGAACAACAATTTCGTCGCTGAAAAACCTGAGTAAACTGGATCAGTCCTTCGAGCTGCGGTGGAAACAGTGCGCATAGCGTTGTGATGACCAACGTCCTTTAAGATACGGTACACAAAGGAGAAGAAGATGTAGGAATGTTTGGACAAACCTCAAAGTTCCAGTTTAAAATATCTTATCAGTATTTCTCTTGTAAGTCGTTTTACGGTGAGTCCATATCAGTCGCTTTGGTACACCTCAAGATATATCACCTGTTTTGCGTTAGGGAAGATATTGTTGAAGTAGTCGGAGGTTTTTCTACGAAAGGCGAAGGTAATATTCATGGATTTCTCGGGTGATTTTGATTTTTTTACCGGTGCTACATTACGTTAGCATAAATGTTTTCGTACAGCTATGTTGCAGCAAGTTGCGGGAGAAATTGGCAGAAAAAGACTTCTCTCGGCATAGGTAAGGATAGAATGTCAGAGATGCCAAATATATCTGGTCAAAGAGGCTTGAACCTTGGGACTCCAGTTTTTACAGGATGAAAGAACAGCAACAGAAGAAAACAATGCTGTTTCTGGAAAACGGCAAGCCTGGGGCCTGAGATCGAAGGCCTGGTTCACATCATCGTCAAAGAATCAAGTATATGTTTTATGTTGAATCTTTCTAGGATTTTTCTAACGTTTACAATAAACTAATAGGTCAATACTAATTGGGAAATATGTTGTGATTTTACAGAGTATCACATTGATAATGTGTTTCTAGGACATGCATAAATAAACAACAGTAAGGAGCACAGTTCAGCCTGTTAGGTGTTACCAGATCAAAATCCAGGCGAGCGTGACTTCCTGGGTTGGAGAGGTTGTATGGCATCCTTTTTTTTATGTATAATTATTATGTGCAATTAACTACCAAATATATATATATTTGGTGCGACTCATTAGCTAAAAGTAATTTTTTTCAGAATCCCTTGGTTGATGAGCGGCCAACACAAGCACAAAGACTCCCGGTGCAAATGGCGCAGATACGTTTTTTCCTCCAAGTTTTTTCCCCGGACAAACTGGCTTTTAATTAATTTAAAGTATTGAGGATTTAATAGCCCCGCGGTTGGGGGAGGGTGGAAGGTTCAACACGTAAATGGAACAAACTGCCGTCTGTCACGCTATTTGATGGATCGCGCGATAATAGTTTCACCTCATAACAGGTGGTAGCCAACCGGTTAATTACGACGATGTCAGCCCAATTAATTATTTTACAATGGAGCTTAAGAGTAACTGCGGTTAATTATCATTGTTCCAAGCAAGATGGTAACATTGGTGACAAGGTTTTAAGCATTTATCGGCTTGTTTTCATTCCCTCATTGATTAAACTGTCATTGGGTGTATCTATCTGAAAATTAAATGTTAATGTTTCGTTTTGGCATGTGCTTCCTTCTTGTATATCACTAGAAGCAAAGAAAATTCACACTAATGTCGCCAACGTTATAATCGATAACCATATGGACGGAAGGAGTTATGTACGAACCACAAAACCTTAATCGTTCCGTTCTTAAGGAAAAGGATAATGAGAAACTTAAAATTTCAAGCGGGACCCTGATTCCATTTTCCATTGGAGCCAAATATCTCGGGTCACACGAGAAATCTACATCTAATTAAGAACCAAATTTACGTGGCGGTGCAGAATGCCCGGTGTTAAAAACAAAATGACCCTATGGCTCTACACCTGCCATAAGACCGATACGTCAATATGGGTCGGTGGTTTAGTGGACCAAGACTTTTCAGACAAAGGCGATTGGGGTATAGCACTCAAAGACAAGTTTGCCCCTGCGTCACTGAAGTCATGAGTACAACGGCACCTGCGGTCTTGTTAAACCTTCCATATTCTAATCCAAGGAAAAGCCAGAACAGCGGCCCACAGGCTCTTAAATGGACAACCATCTGCACAGACACACCACTTCAACAATGTAAACTGAGGTAGGGGATACAAGCAGATGTCATACTAGACATGCCAATACTTCAAAATATAACTTCGCCAACAAGTACAAAGTACTTATACTAGAAAGGGAAAATTGGTGGGCGTATTTGCAAGTCCATGGATTCAGATCCCGCTCGTGGCACTAGCTTTTTCATTTCAACCAAAACCTTACAAAAAAGATTAATTAATTGAAAGAAGTAATTTGGTCAACAGAACACTAAATATAAGGAATAAATAAGACGTTTCATCCATCTTTAAATAGTTCCTCCAATCTGCGGGTTCAAGGGAAAGATCTTTCATCAAATTGATGTGGGTATTACGGCTTCCGTTCAGGAGCCAATTTTTACACCATTTCCTCTTCGATTTTTTGCTTTTAATATATAAATAAACAGAAGCGTAGCACAAGAGATCGTCATCCATTTTGAGAAGGTAATTCACTGGTTGACGTTCGGAGCGACTGGCCGTGGAGCGGTCGTGAATGCACCCTCAAATTTCAGGCATTCCAAATGGAGGTGTACGGCTTTGGCACGGTGATTATATCCATTAGGATTGATCGTGAATGGCCACTTTTAGAATCATGCCAGGTAAAGGCAAAAACAGTATGGAATTGTATGGAAGCCCTGGCAGATATCAGTGACACTGATGACCTGATGACCATGACCTGGCATGATCTCTGAGCATTCGGGACACACTTTGCCACAAAATAGAATACACCCAAAATTGGATCTTTAATAAGGCGAAACTGATGGAACAATAAGCCAGGCATTAGGCGCGCGAAGAGATTGAAAATAGGGCCATCCGCAAGAATAACGAATTAATTATTGGACGGTAACCGCAACAGCACAATAGATCTACTCAGGCGAACTGCAGAAATGTTTGTGGTCATCCCTTTTATCCCTGTTCCTATATGCAGGTTCGGTAACTGATAACGTACTTCTAAATAGAAGTAATGCAAGCGTACTTTTTTTTCAAGTAGTTTTCTAATCAACTACCAACTTAAATATATATATATCATGCAGGGTGGGCGACCAAGACCCGAGGGGTTAAATGCCTGGGTAGACTCGTACCGCTTCCCTCAAAGGTCCGGGACTTGGTCGCCTCACGTGTCCTGCATAAACCTCTTGGACCTGTTCACAAACCCAAAGATTTTGGACCATTTAATCTCGGGGAGTGATTTGGTGATGACCTCTCCTTCAAAGATTTCAAATCTAGACCAAGCATACCTATCAAAGTCTGCGTTTCTTCTTTTATTTGGCAAAAACGGCAAAAGGGGTCTGCTGGTTTGATCACCTTAACAAACTCTTCCGATTGCCTGTGCCCAGGGGATAGATTCCATTCCTTAAGGAATTGTTTCATACCCCAGTTTTTAATACTCTCTTTCGCTGTGCTCATATAGTGAGGTAATACCGGTTGTGGTCCGACAAACGCAGTATTAGAACCTTCTTTGGCCAGGCTATCCGCCTCTTCATTGCCATGGTGTCTTTAATGTGCTGTATCCAAATAAGGGTTACCTTGTTCTCAAACCCGGAAGAGATTCTATTTATAAGATCTACAGTTTCCTCCAACCACCAACTTTTGACTAAGTAACGGTTTTTAATGCGAAAGTAATGATCTGTCCAACAAGATGGTTTCGAGGTATCATCAGCTACCAGGCCTCACATATATGTACCTTTCAATCTTTAATATTTGTTTGATACCTTTCTTCCTATAAAATTAACAGATCGTCTTGCTGATATATCGCACCAACAATTGATCCTCATTTCTCTAGATGTTTGGAAGTATTTCCTCCACAATATTTTCACAGGTCAAATCTTTTTCAACGGTAGTAACTGGGAGGAAACGGAAAAACGCGTAGGACTTAATATTAATTTCTCTCCTTCAAAGCGGGGCGATATTAATTTTCCGAGGTTCCGATATTTGCTTAAAATGCTGAGATTTATATTAGCGGATCTGCGGAAAAGAGGGTCCCACGGAGGGGGCCGAGGCGGTTTAATATTGTTTTTTTTTTTTTTATTAGGGCGCCTGGATATTGGATACCTTTATTGGAATTTCTCAGACGGGGATGACGCGGGGGCAGAGGAATCATGTACGGATTGATACCGGAGGCGCCCCGGATTATGACGGATTATGATTAACTTACGGGAACAGAGTTCAAAATATACCCGTGGTGTACTCTTACAATTCAACGAGATTGAAACATCCGTGAGCGTAAGTCTGAAATAAATCGGATAAAACAGTTTATTAAGGATTTTGATTCAATGTTGAAACCAAACTAGAAACCATCCATACCAACAAGTCATCCGAAACCTCCTCTTCCACTCTATTTATTTAAATTTCTCTATTTATTTTTACTATTTTAGCTGGCATTTCTAAGGAAAGGGTACTTATTCCTTAAAACTACATAATTTTCCCAGCCGACGTCCTTCTTCCCACCAACACATCAGCTTACGCAGGACATCTCAATAGACATCTATAAATCTCTAGGATCGAATATTCACCGCTAAGGACTGAAGTTCTCCCCTTGATCATCGAATTGATGTGGGAGCAATCAGGCAAAGGCCATTATAAGATGTTTATCTACTTCATATCTGATAAACTATCAGTATCACTAGTTACAACGTTCAAAACTACGACTGGAACAGGCCTGCCAGAACTGATTTCATATAAAGGACGACCTCTGCAGCTGTACTAATAAACTGCAGCAGATATGGATCATAATTTTTGAATGCTCGGTCTTCAAAAGAAATTGAATCATCTTCATAAAAAAGCATCGAATTGATGGAAGGATATTGGCCGGCAACACTAGAAACGACATACTACTTCAAATAACACATTATCTTTGATGTGCATATTATGTGGTAGTGTGGACTTCAAATTTGCTTCAGAGTTGGCTATATAGCCTAGTTATAAGACAATCAGACAATCAGGCTGTGCTGCTAGCAATTTTAAAAGCCCTTGACTAGATTCAGACAATTAATGAATCAACCTCTAAAGTGCAGAGTTCCAAGAAGAAAATTTGATTATTAACAATATAAACTGTCATCTGGAATTGGTCGAATCGAAAAGAAAGTCCCTGTTCTACCTTAAAAAGAACAAATGGAAAATTTCAGTAGCTTGGTTAAAGGCGAAAGCAGGACATCGAAACAAACATCCATAATGCTCTGGGATCGTACGTAGGCCATAAGCTAAGGACTGAAGATGTCGCCCCGTAAAATAATGTAGGAACAATCAGTCAATGGCCAAGTTTTTCTCTTCGATATTTGATAGTCAGTATCACGGGTTACGACTTCAATGCTACCCTAGTAGACATGAGCAGTTTTGCATGACAAGGTATAAGGCCCGCCTGAAGAGATTGCATATAAAGGAAACCTCTGCAGATTCATCCTGAAACTACCGCAGATACGGGAACATATAATTTTTGAAAGCCTGTGCTTAGAAAGATATAAAATCTTTTAATAAAGAACATTGTACTGGAAGGAGGACATCGGCCGGCAACAGTAGCAACGTCAATCATGAAACATCCCAAAGACAATTGAATTCATTAATTTATGATAGTCTGAGATATACGGTTAATTATTCAATGTAAATTCAACTTTATGTTTAGATATTTATTTAGAAATCGTGAGATGCGGTCTGATGTGATGTAGGTTTCAGAAAAATATTTTCTTTATCGTGCCAACGTTTCGATCTTTATTGAGATCATCTTCAGGGCCTGGTCTTTTCTATACCGACATCCTTCCCCACCCTTTCAAAATCCAATGTATATAAACACAAAATAGCAAAATCTCACTGGCACTCTCGACACGACACGCAAGAATGGCACAATTGCACAGAAGACAAACACTTTGAGTGAGTAGAAATACTTTGATTGAATATATAAAAAAATATATATTTTGCATTGTATAAATTCACTTTTCCACATCCAAAATGTAATTGTTATTTGTAAACAATGTGTAAATCCCAGGCCCTGAAGATGACCTCAATAAAGATCGAAACGTTGGCACGATAAAGAAAATGTTTTTCTGAAACCTACATCACACCAGGCCGCATTTCACGATTTCTAAATAAACATCGATAAACGGTCACTAATCACCACACATTTATATTTAGATTTTTGGGTTTGAGGGAGGTGGCTTGAGAAATATCTCTGCAATTCATATGTGCAACTGATCCCACTGGATGAAGATAGGCCGAGGTGGTCCATCATCATGTGGTTTCCAATCTGTTCCACCAAAAATTATTTTTCTGCCAGCCACATTTCAACCTTAATATCCCAAAACTCCGACTTTGGCATTTGAATCAAGGAAAGCCTTAATATCGTATACTTTTTACTATTAACCAGAGATCTATCTATCCAGTGTAAGGTAAATATTAAAAAAATCAGCCTTTTTACCTTTTATACACTGCGCCCAGTCCATTGTGCAATTATTTACTGATATTTATTCAGCTAAAAACTTTATATGAGATCAGAAGCCTTTGTAAACAAAAAGAAACTACCTTGTTTTCCTTTCCCAGGAGGAAGAATTTAAGACATACACTTTCGCACCATTGAGGATATCATCCGCTGTTTCTTCTTCTTTTTCTTGGCAATATCTTCACCGGCTTGTTTCTTCTGCTACGAGACTTCGTAGCCTACACTGTCCCGAGAACAGACGTACTATCATCGAATACCAG
The DNA here is from genome assembly GCF_000648675.2 of Cimex lectularius. Taxonomy (NCBI): domain Eukaryota; kingdom Metazoa; phylum Arthropoda; class Insecta; order Hemiptera; family Cimicidae; genus Cimex; species Cimex lectularius. The sequence goes on from NW_019394220.1 coordinate 223,278, forward strand.
CGCCATAAGTTTCGTAGTACTACCGTTAGTTTACGCAATGGCCCTTTGATCATCTTCGCCTCTATCCTGGGATACAGACCCATTGAACCGAGAACTAATTCTTAATCCATTGACTGATGAATCTAAATTGTTGGTATTTTGGTATGCCGTGAAAGAGTTCAGGCCCGATATGTGTTCTCGTTGAATTTTCCTTGCTCAATTCAGACTGGATATACACTGAAAGCTTATTCGCGAGATCATGAACGTGGATTTTCTAAAGCGACGTGATCGCGAGACGAGACAACCTTTTTTTGGAATTACAATAATGATGTCTCTTCCATCCGAATCCGTCGACGTTTTTTGCGCTTGAATCCCCTTCAATAATTAGGCTAAGATCAGCAAAAAGGAGAGTCGATAACGATATTTTTGCGAAAAGGAAAGAATTGGGACAATATTCTCACTTCACAATCATGGATTGGTACATCAAAATGGTAGCTCCTGGTCATTCCTGAGACACATTCAATGTATTCTCACGAGCTCTCCCCTACTCTTCAGTTAGATTACTTCAAAGCTCTACACTTTCCCCATACATTTTATTTTGAAGACCATTCAGACTGTCATTCTCCAGCAGTGAATGTAATGTTTCTGGAAGACGTGAATCGGCTGTTCCCTGGACATCATCTCGTCTTTACTGGCGGGTCGGTGCCTGGAGGAAATGTAGGGTGTGCTTTGTTTAACCCTTCTCTCAATGTTTCAAAAAGCTATCGGTTGCCTGATTCGGTCTCTATCTTCACTGCTGAGTTATTTGCCTGGATTAGAGCCGTTGATTATCTGACGCTAGATGACACCAAATTTTGCGTTATAACAGACAGCAAAAGGGTCATCGCCCAAATAGAAAACTTCCACCCAAACTTCAAATGCGATTATTTAATAACGGAAGTAATAGACAAGGTGTTTAACTTCAAATCGCAAAATAAAACTGTAGTCTTTTGCTGAGTAGGGGGCATTGCGGTATAAAGAGCAACTAAATCGTGGACTTGTTAGCTAAACGAGCAACAAAGGACGTGGATTTTATTGACATCAAATTGCCAAAGTCTTACACCAAACGTTCCCTGAGTTATAAATGGGTAAAAGCCTGGAGCATTTGGTACGACAGTGATTCAGCAGGGTCATTTTATCTATCATTGTTCCCGGAAATAAATATCGCACGGAAGCAAAAAATATTTTTCTGCCTCAACCCGCTTAAGAACAAATCACGGCATTTGTGGATCGTACCTGCATCGAATTGGTCTTAGGCCGTCGCCAAATTGCTCCACATGTGATGAGCCAGAAAACATGAGGCATATAGTATTTTTCTATCCTGAATATGAGACAGAAAGAGAGAACCTTTTAAAACGGATCTTCCAGCAGAGGGAGATGATTAAGCCGTTCAGCTATGAAACCTTGTTAGCATCAGGCAGTGGTGTTATATACAGACTTATTTTTGAGTCCTTGCAGGATAGCGGAGTAGATATAGAGACTATTCAAACAATAATCAATGTCCGGGAGGCCTGCCCGCGCGGCCGGGGCGGGCCGGCCGGGCGGCCGTCGGGTGGAGGAGTGGAGTGCTCAGGGCACCTTTTGCCCCGGGTTGCGGACAGGATTTGGTCTTTTCCACAGCGATGTAAGTGGTTTTTATCTATATCCTCCCCCTGCACCTGTAAGAGAGGGCGGATTTCCCAAATGTAAAAACAATAAGTCTAAAGGGGGCGCCTAAAGGTCTCTTCCCGGGGGTTGCTTTGGTCAGCTCGCGCGGGTTAGGCGGTCGCTAAAAAAAGGTAGCATAATCATTTCAATGAAAACCTACGGACTCGATGTTCTACGTCTCCATACCATTCACTCTGATCTAAACCATACAAATAACCCTTACAAAAGATTACACTGTTAACTGTACTTCAGTTCCGATCCATGGTCCTATCTTATACAACGTCTCAGAGACAGGAGCCGGTGGGCCACTCAACCAGCTGATTGTGTAACTTTGGCACTCCTGAGTTCTGCTGAGTTCACGCTATAACTATTTGATAATTTCCAAGTTGTAAAATGATTATTTTTTCAATACTATAGAGTTCAATCTAGTTTCGATCATTTTATGAATTTTATTAGCAGTTGTATCAATCATGAGACAACTCCGGGTTTGAAATTATCTTTTGGATCGAAGTTGCTAATCTCCGGTCGTTCAATCTCGAACGTGTTTCGCGTTTCAATCGACTCGACAAATCTTCCTGTACGCCTCGAAAACCGAAACAACAGCAAAACCTATTCGTTTACTCAACACGGAATCCTTTGAAGCCATTTGGCGAGAGAGAAACGGTTCACTGGTTACGGTGTAAAAGCATTAGAAAAATAATTATTTGTGAAAGAAAAGAAGGGTGCTAACAAAAGTAGGAAAGGAAAGAATTTTGGCAATCTACCAACACAAGATAAGTCGAACCAGATAATCCTAGGTTTAATAGCGAAAATTGGCGGACTGCTTAAAGCATAGTAAAGATAGTACTTTTCTTCCGACCAAGTACAATCAAAAACTATGCTATCAATCTTCAAAGCTTAGTCTGTACGGAATTCTGTTATTGCGTCCTTCCATAATTTTATAAATGAACGACGGAGCTGGAAAATGAAAAAGTGTGTCAGTCCAAAACAGCGATTATCGATTAAAATTATTCAGAAATCGTGATGTAGGTTTCAGAAAAACATTTTCTTTATCGTGCCAACGTTTCGACCTTTATTGAGATCATCTTCAGGGCCTGGGATTTACAAACATTGTTTACATTTAACAAATACATTTCGGATGTGAAAAAGTGAATTTATACATTGCAAAATATATTTTTTATATTCAAAGTATTTCTTCTCACTCAAAATGTTTGTCTTCTGTGTAATTGTGCCATTCTTGCGTGTCGTGTTGAGAATGCCAATGAGATTTTGCTGTTTTATGTTAAATGTAAACAATGTTTGTAAATCCCAGGCTCTGAAGATGATTTCAATAAAGATCGAAACGTTGGCACGATAAAGAAAATGTTTTTCTGAAACCTACATCACACCTGACAGCATCTCACGATTTCTGAATAATTATCGATTATTGAGTCACTAATCACCACACATAGATTAAAATCATCAGAAGCCACCAATCTACAGATTTATCACCTCAGTTATACTTAAAAAAACAATAATTTTTACACTTTCACCAGTAGATCTTTGGCAGGTTCAATTCGACGTAAAAGCGAGATTTGACGGACCGGCCAGATCTCCGAACCCTTTTCCAAGATTGAATACTTTAAGACACGATTACCACGTCCACCGGCTAAGACGAAATTGTTGATACAGGATGGGTTTTCGTCCTGTCGACTATTGTGGCTCATACAAGCGACTCTTCGGCAAACATCCTGCTATTTGTCGAGTCCTCGGGCCCTCGCGGGAGAAAGGGGTTCCTCAAGGGAGAACAATACGCCCAATATGATTGCCGACTACCTGGACCTTTGTCTGCCCTATTGAGTTCCAAATCTTTTATTCTGAGATACGTTAAATTTAGCAGATCCTGAAAGGATTGACAAGGGTTCAAATTTTGCAGATATTTATACGCTTTTCGTATTGAAATGTAAATAAATCTTTAGCCTAACGTTCTAAAATTATAAAGAATTCCACAATAATACTTCGAAAGAGTTATAAACCACAAGTTGGTAGCATATTTTTTACAGCACTCGAGTCTGAGGATCAATGGAAAATGTAGGTTTTTTTAAAATATTTTATATTGAATTAAATGACTTTATGGAAGTTGAGGATCAAGTGTTCTGCTGTGCCATCATCAATTTGCTTGTCATACATCATGATATTTGAAGACTCGTCGCTATATTGGACTCGTCTTTTATATTCTGTCTCAGAAACTACCTTTTCAATTAAATCGTTAACTTTCTTCTGCAAGAAGAATCAGAGTATATCATTTTTATAGTGTACATTCGGCAGCAACGGGGAAAATTCAAAACTCAGAAAATCCTTCTCCTGAAAAGCATAATTTTTTTCACTTTTTGGTACATTTTTCTCAAAAACGCTTTGTCCGAAGGACCTTTTTGTATTATAGAAGAATAATGGGTAAACATGTGTAGCTGGCAATTTTTTAAAACAATATCCTGGAGCGAGGTATAAATTTTTTGTATAGAAAAGAAGGGAACCATTTTATCATAACTTTAGTTTTTTGTCAAAAAATTAATAACTTACTAATTTTACTTACTAATAAAAAAAATATTAGTTGTAATAAATTAAATATAATTTGAGAAAATGGTATCGAATTATGGCAACTTTTCGGCATCTCATTAAACAGCTAATTTAGGTTGAAATATTAATGAAATACAGTAAAACATTAGATTTCCCTTGCAAAATGGGAAAATACAAACTCTTTTGTAAGAGAAATCCTTACAAAAATTAAAAACCATCTTGGGAAAGTTGAGTTAAACAAAATAGTAGGGAGGAAACCAGCTCTTCGCCTGATAATACCAATGTTGACATCTGGGTTGGTAGCGTGGTAGACCAAAACTTTGTATTTTAAGGGGATCAGGCTATTAAGTGGCACTCAAAGACAAGCATGCTTTGGTGTGACTGGAGTCATGAGTACAACGCCAATTGCGGTCTTGGAGGTGTTGTTAAACCTTCCACCGTTCCATATTCTAATCCAAGGAAAAGCCAGAGCAACGGCTTATAAATGGACAACCATTTGCAACGTTATACCATGTCAACGAACAATCGAACCTGAGGAATGAGATATAGGCAGATGCCATACTAGGCATTCACCTACGCCTGTGCGTATGACCTTCGTTGTCACCCCCGGCCTCACGGGAGACGAAGGATCGGACCATCGAAGGGTAGAAGGGGACTACGCTGATGGAGTCCCTCGAATGCGTGAGAAGTGGTGGATGGGAACGGATAGTGGTCGGTGGTGCCTACATCAATGGCGATCTTTACCGAAGGCTGTCTCTAGGGGGGTGGTTAGCAATTCCACATGAAACAAAACCGCGGCCGGAGGGTATTCGGAAGTTTTTACGCTTGGGGAGTCCCAATACTCTGGGAGATAGAGTGGCCTTCTCTATCTAGGAAGTGCGTGATGCATTTCAGCCACCTTGGGAATCCCTTTGCGTGCGGCATAAGGTCTGATGCTCAATGCAGACCCGACCACTCGGAATGGGCAAGCGGGGAGTGAGGTTCGTCTTGTCCTCACGGGGCTGGGACAGCTGCTACACCAACGCTTGTGACTGTAACACACATTCAGTCGTAAGCGGAGGCGCGTCATCTCTCATCTTGAGAATCAAAACGTCCGGTAAGGCCATGAGCCAGGTACGGACGTTAAAGTTTCTCTTTGTGCTTTTAAGGACGACCGAATCTTTGGGAACACACTAAGCACGCCAATCGATACACTACTTCGAAATATAACTCTTCTTCATTAATTACAAAGTACTCCAAGAAAAGGAACTGTGAACCAAAGGCCCAGAAGGCTAATTCCGACTGGTAAACTGACGGCTCAAAAACGGATGGAGGCTCGGTAGCTGGAGTCCTCGGGTGAATTAGAAGACCGATATGAAATACGGTTAAGTTTTTCCAGTTTGAAATCAAAGCAATTGAACACTGCACCAGATAAATAAAAGGGTAGGAACACATTCCAGGAAGAGAGCCGTTTTTACGAGATTCAGGCGACACTTCAGGCTTTAGTCATGCTCAGTAAAGGCAAAAAGCTTAGGCAATTGTATGGAAGCTCCGGTAGGTATCAGTGACAATAATGATCTGTCCTGGCAAAGGTCCCTGGGCATTCGGGACCTAGAGGCAATGTGAAAGTAAACATGTTAACCAAAAATGGAGCCAAAATGAATTCTCAATATCAAGGCTCTGCACCCTATTGGGAATCTTGCGATAAAAAGGGATACATCCAAAAATGGAACGTTTATGAGTCCGAAACCTGGTGGAAAAATATCCACAGGAACAGCCAGCCAGACGAGAAGGTTCATAGTTAGCTGCAAGCAAGATCCTATACTAAGGAGTTGCTGGAAAGACTATGGGGGTTAATAACAACCTGAAACTGGCCATGGAGTTATAAAAATATCGGAGCAAAATAGATCTACTCAGGTCGAGGTGCAGAAGGCCTTGCGGCCATCTCTTTTATCCCCATCCCGTCATTTATATACGTGTCATTGAGTAAGGCCAACAATTTTCACGACAAATAGCTTCTTCTAACGAGGATAATTGTCAGAGACAACAGACCCTTCGTAAAGACGTACTAACGAGCACAGACGTTTGACCTAGTAATTTACGCTACTTGGTAAATAAATTTTCTTGCAATAAATCAAACACGAACTGATTATAATAAAACCCCTGAATAAACTATAGTTGAACTAAATAAGTAGTGATAAAAGGCCGGTTCTGGCACAGTGAATACTGGCACACTTGATGGGGTCTGGTGGGGGATAATTTCATGGGGTCTGGTGGGGGATAATTTCATGGGGTCTGGTGGGGGATAATTTCATGGGGTCTGGTGGGGGATAATTTCATGTGGTCTGGTGGGGGATTACTCCACGGGGTTTGACGATGTTATAATGTCCCGGAAAGGGGGAGCTGGCACAGTTGACGTCA